>NC_088883.1:3402361-3584118 GCF_032884065.1 Artemia franciscana
AAATGCAATCCTGACGGCACACCAGAGTTGAAGGTACCATCTGTGGAATATAAAACATTTTAAGGGATTCGAATCTCCTGTACATGACTGAATGAACCTGAAGTTTGAAAAAAAATTCTTTTTTTTTTTTTTGCTCAAGAAAAGGCAGAAAATATGAAAAGGGGCAGAAAATGTGATGGAACGAATCAAAGTATTTTAGCTCGTTTTTGAGCCAACTTTTCCGTATAACCTGCCTAAATCTGAAGGTTTATTATTTTCCCAGAGAATCAATGTTGCTTTTGTTAGGTCCTTGGACCCACCAAACCTGCAACATAGGAAGGTTTAATGCTCTTCACATGATCCGAGAAACCATCAAACCTGCGAAAATAAGAAGGTTCATTGGTATGGAAATTAAGGACGGAGCCTCACTTTTCTAAGATATTTATGGTAGTATAGGCCCAGGTCATGTTAAAAAGCAACGGTGCAGGCTCAGTGGTTTCATTGCTTCTCGTGAGAAATACCGAACTGCCACTTTGCTGCAGATTTGATGGTTCCATGAATCCTCTGCAAATAATAAACCTTCATATTTATAAAGGTTAAATTGAAAGGCCACGTCCCTAGTTGTCCTGTGGAAGAATAGAAAGAAACGTCTTTCACACATAACAATAGAAAGAAGCAAATCCATCACTTCTTCCGGGGCATAATATTGTTTTTGTATATTTTTAATTTGAATTAATAAATATTGATTGATTGATTGATTGCCATGTTAAGACTGCTCATTTCTGATCAGGAATCAGTTAGATACAGCAGAGCCATAAAATGGCCCTGCCATTTTTTTGAGAAAAAGGAAAAAAATGTCGGGAGTGCTTAAAAATAAATCAAATTTGTGAAGCAGGAACAAAAGACTAGTATAATCCTGTTTTCAGTTTTTGAAAGTCTCTTTCACTCGGGTTTGACTTCATTGTGCCGTGTTTTATGGCTCAAATTCTCGGTAAAGAAGCAAAAGATCCTGTTAGGCGGCTTTCAGACGGACGATGTAAGTGACATAAATAGTGCTTGTGCGGTCCTTACGTCAAAAGTTAAAATTTCTCAACTTTGGACGCAAGAGAGCTTAAAATGAACCAATAAAGAAATAGTTTCTTTGGCAAAACCTCTGAAACTAGAACTGGGTCTGTTCACTAGAAATGAAGGCAGCTTTAACTGAACTTGTGCAGGAAAACCAGCTCTATATGAGCCCTCATATCCTTGGCATAAAGGATAAAAGTGCGAATAAAGACATGTGGAGGAAAATACATGATGGCTTTGTTGCCTCTTTTCCACACGGTCTAGTTCTAAATACTCCATTTAGTTTATTTAAGGCCTCATTTTGGTAAAACTTTTTGGCCAAAGCTCAATTTTGATACCAATCGTTTAAGTGGCTTTGCATAAGAACAGGCACCTTTTGGGTCTTTTATATTGTCCATCTGAGTTCCACCTCAACCAATCATCTGCAGCTTCACGCATTTTAGGGTAAAGAAATATTCCACTTCCCGTAATTCCAACAAATCCATGTTTTCAGGATATGGAAATAGTTCTGTAGTCCTTGTAAGAAAAAAAATCGAGTGACAGGTGACGGCAGTAGGTTTATTTCGAAGAAAACGAAAGAAAAGAGAACCAGACAGAGAAAAGAGAAGAAAAAGAAGAAGAGGAAAAAGAGATAAAGGAATAAAGATTGTGAAACTCCTATTGATTATCCTCCTATAATAAAAATCTACAATTGACGTTGCGTGTGCGGTGGTAGCCGTAGGCGCAAAAATTATTTGGGGCATTTGGTAAAAACAGATGCGATTTAGTAATTTGTTCTACTCATACTTAGGAAATTCTTCAAGGCTAAGGTGGCAACGCTTGTTTCTCGAAAAGTGATAGGTCATGCTTGTTCTAACAGTTGTACTCAGGGTTGGCACTGAATGTTATTAGATAAAAAAAAAATCAACTGAAAGCAAGGGACATCATTAAAACTTATAACGAACAGAAATTATTACGTATATGAAATACCTCGCTCTTTACGCTAAAGTTCCAATTTTGTTCCATTTTTTAGGAATGACCCCTGAATCACAAAGGTCGTTTAATTAGAATTAATAGCTCTTCTGAAAGTACTAAAAAAACTTTAGCGTAGAGCGAGGTATTGACCTGGGAGCGAGTCCTCTCATATATGTAATGATTTCTGTTCGTTTAAATTTTAATGTTGCTCCATGCTTTCAGTTGAGAAAACTTGTTTTAATTTAATTTCTAATCGTTTTTTAAATTGTGCTGGAAAATCTGATAAGTCAAATGCGAAAACTCGAGAGTGAGACCAACAAAATAGACTTTCTGAATAATTATTTAAAAGGAAAGGCATAGAAAACAACAGCTGAAGGATAGAGACAAACATAACAAAACACACGAGAGAGTCAATTCCCTAAGATAGGTCAAAAGAGCTCCCCCAAAAATGTGAAAGGTTAGGCATGAACATTTGGAAAAGCGAGGCAAATTGATTTTCAAGGCTTAAACATGCCCTGACAAGGAGGCAGGTATTAGTTAAACGAAAAAAGAATAAACAGAATGATAAGCTTTAAATATTAAGAAACCTATAAAAAATACTTAAAATGATGTCCATTCATTTTTATTTTTATGCGCTGCTTTTGATTGGCGCACGAATTCACCAATCCTGATTTAGATTCTATTTAACCAAGCATATGGGAGAAAAATAGCCTATCCACAATTCTTAGGCAATTGCGCACGTGTTGAATATTGAGAATTATCTAAAAAGGGGATAGGGAAGAATCCCCCTCACCTTGGCTCAAACATTCTTTCAGACAATACTTACTGGGAAAAATAATACTATAGCTTTAAAATGCTAAAATTAATCTTGCTCTGATTAGCATCCAAGCCATTCACATATTACTTATTTGAACACAACACTTCCGTGTAAAAAATCATCAAGAATCGTTAATTTTTATGCTTTTCGAATGTACCTTCGATATTTTTTTTTAAAAATACACTCTTTGTTTAACATACTAAGTATCGTTATGTCATTTCCCATATAGTGTAAAATTGCATACACAAATTTTGATGGCTATGAAGAAATATTGAACTAATCGAAACTCATCCGCAGGCGCTCATCTCATCAAAGGTCAATCTATATTGCAAGTTTCCAATCTCCATACGCCGATAAAAAAAAGAAGTAAAATTAGCGTTTGAAGAAAATTCAGCTTACAGTCAAAGAAAGTTTTTGTAGAAAAATGAAACATCTCGTTTTTTCAGCACGTCAGCACGCTATTAATTTGTAGTGACAACTGAATAGGATAGAACTTACTTAGTTGGATACAGTTCATTTCAACTATTACTATTACTAACAGCCCACCACCACACCAACCCAACTGACTACGAACGCTTTTCCTCCATCCCAATCTATTCAAAGCCTCCCTCTTTACACCCTCCCAGGAAGTTCCCATTTCCTTTGAGTCTTCAGATCATTAATTTCCTTTACGTTCTCCCACCCAACCGTGTAGTAATGATATTTGAAAATATTTATAGACATAATATTACAAGTGGTGACAACCGTATTGACCACTTTCAAAAATTGTTTACACCAGGAGAAGGGCGCAAAGTGTGGAAGCAGTGTACTAACATAGCACAGTTTTCCATGCGCGTTGAGGGGTGGAATGGGAGACCTTTCAAAAGTGGCGAAGCAAATCTCAACCCTAAGATGTACATCGGGTGATGGAGAGTGGATGACCCTTCAGCAACTGAAATGATATCTGATCTATAGCACTGTAGAAAAAAAAAAAAATCTGCGTGTGAAGCTAATACCGAAGGGTAGCCTACTTTTTAAATAATGAACATGAGGTGACGCTTGCGGCAAGTAGTTGATCTATGCAGCACGTAGTAGAGCAATAGGCAGATCCGATCTATAGCACTGTAAAAAAAAAAAAAAAAAAAAAAAAAAAAAAAAAAAAAAAAAAAAAAAAAAAAAAAAAAAAAAAAAAAAAAAAAAAAAACTGCATGTGAAGCTAATACCGAAGGGTAGCCTACTTTTTAAATAATGAACATGAGGGGACGCTTGCGGCAAGTAGTTGATCTATGCAGCACGTAGCAGAGTAATAGGCAGTCCCAAAACAAGCTACGCAGTGGCAAAGTCCTCGATTAATACAACCTACTGTTTTCAAAAATGAAAGAACAGGTCTACTTTTGAACAGTCAGTTTTGTTTTTGGCTATGGCTTTCAATTTTTCTTGAAGAATAGTAGGTTCCCTGGTTATTCTTAGAGGATAGAACTTCCTTCTCTTCTCTGAACAAGTCTGATTTGGCTCTTATCATTTCTCAGAAAACATTTATAGATGGAAACTTAAACTTATATGACAATTTGATTATTACTTACGTTAATCGCGCAAATCTTAGATATTATTGTATTTATATATATATATATATATATATATATATATATATATATATATATATATATATGTGTGTGTGTGTGTGTGTGTGTGTGTGTGTGTTTTTTTAACTACGTAAAAATTGCGAATATATAACATTCTTCGATGTCCCATTGTCTGTGCATATAAATAGATTGTCAGGTTTACCGACTCTTGAACATGCAACATATAATTGTCCATGGGAAAAACAATCCGTATTCAGATCTATACCTCATGATTCTAATGATTGCCCTTGAGCTTTGTTGATGGTGATTGCTAATCAAACATTCCCTGTGTCGCCGTCGTCATTTATATATCCCCCTAGGCCCCCCCGGCGTCCCCGCTGTAGTTGTGTCCCTGTGTCCCGGTCGTCATTTATATTCCCTGTGTCCCGGTCGTCATTTGTGTCCCGGTGTCCCAGTCTCTAATTTCTCTTTGAGTGTCTCGGTCGTCATTTATATTCCCTGTGTCCCGGTGTCCCGGTCTATATATACATTCGTTTTTGAATTGGTCTTTTTTTTAGTTTTTAGTTTTTTACCTTTTTTTAGTTTCTTCTTTAGTTATACCTCATGATTCTAATGATTGCCCTTGAGCTTTGTTGGTGGTGATTGCTAATCGAACATTTTATGTATCCCCGTCGTCATTTACATATCCCCCTGTGCCCCCCGGCGTCCCCGTTGTAGTTGTGTCCCTGTGTCCCGGTTGTCATTTATATTCCCTGTGTCCCGGTGTCCAGGTCTGTATATACATTCGTTTTTGAATTGGTATATGATGAAATAAATTTTTATGTTTTTCCCCTTTTTTTTCTTTTTAGTTTTTTTTTTTTTGGTTTTTACCTTTTTTTAGTTTTTTTTTAGTTTTTTCTTTTTCTTTTTAGTTTTTTGTAGTTTTTACCTTTTTGGTTTTTTTATTTTTATTTTTTTAGTTTTGTTTTTCTCCTTTATTTTTCAGTTTTTTCCTTTTTTTTCTTTTTTTAGTTTTTTAGCTTTTTTAGTTTTTTTATTAGTTTTTAGTTTTTTTATTAGTTTTTTTTTTTTTTTTTTTAGTTTTTTTGTAGTTTTTACCTTTTTTTTGTTTTTTTTTAGTTTTTTTTTGGCTTGAATACATTCGTTTTTGAATTGGTATATGATGAAATAACTCAGACGTCATATGCGGACAGACAGACAGACAGACATAACACACAAACAACTTATTTGTATATATATATATATAGATATACTACTTATTATAATTATTATACTACTACTATTTTACTACTACTACTACTATTATACTCCTTATTATACTACTTATTATAGATGAAAACTTAAACTTGATGACAATTTGATTAGTACTTATGTTAATTGAACAGATCTTAGATGTGCGCAGGCTTTTTTGAATTTACCAGGAGCTGTTATCATATTATTGTATCGTAATAATGTATATATATCGTAGTTTTGCAACTAAGACAAAAACTTACATAGATCAAAACTTATTATATTGCTTATTATATACTTATTATACTACTTATAATAGATGAAAACTTAAACTTAGTTGATAAATTTGATTAGTACTTACGTTAATTTTACAGATGTGTGCGGGCTTTTTTGAATTTGCCAGGAGCTGTTATCATATTTTATATTGTAATATATATTATACTAGCTGTTGGGGTGGCGCTTCACGCCACCCCAACACCTAGTTGGTGGGGGCGCTTCGCGCCCCCCAGGCCCCCCTACGCGCGTAAGTCGTTACGCGCCATATTAGTTGTGTCCCTATGTCCCACCTTTGAATATATATATATATATATATATATATATATATATATATATATATATATATATATATATATATATATATATGTTTTTAACTACGTAAAACTTGCGAATATACAACATTCTTTGCTGTCCCATTGTCTGTGCATATACATAGATTGTCAGGTTTACCGACTCTTGAACATGCAACATATAATGGTCCATGGGAAAACAATCCGTATTCAGATCTATACCTCATGATTCTAATGATTGCCCTTGAGCTTTGTTGATGGTGATTGCTAATCGACCATTCCCTGTGTCGCCGTCGTCATTTATATATCCCCCTGTGCCCCCCGGCGTCCCCTTTGTAGTTGTGTCCATGTGTCCCGGTCGTCATTTATATTCCCTGTGTCCCCGGTCGTCATTTGTGTCCCGGTGCTTTGTTGATGATGATTGCTAATCGAACATTCCTTTTGTCCCGGTCGCTTTCTCTTTGAGTGTCGTCATTTATATTCCCTACTAGCTGTTGCGCCCCCCCAAGCCCCCCCGCGCACGTAAGTCGTTACGCCCCATATTAGTTACGCGCCATTGTAGTTGTGTCCCTGTGTCCCACCTGTAAATATAGATAGATTTATATATGTGTTTCAAACTATGTAAAAATTGCGAATATTCAACATTCTTGGCTTTCCCATTGCCTGTGCATATACAAAGCCGTATGTACTAATAATGACGTCATATGCAAACGCTCTTTTTACAAACAAACAAACATGCATACACACAACTCGTTTTTATATAGATAGATAGATAGATAGATACAATACAAATTAACTGCGTAAAACTTGCGAATATACAACATTCTTCGCTGTCCAATTGTCGCTGCATATAAATAGATTGTCAGGTTTACCGACCCTCGAACATGCAACGTACAATTGTCCATGGGAAAAACAATCAGTATTAAGATCTATACCACATTTTTCTAATGATTGACCTTGAGCTTTGTTAATGGTGATTGCAAATGCTAATCAAATTGGGAATTGCAATCTTTTAAATTGAAAAGGCAGATCCGTTGGAATCATGGGAATGCGAGGAATAAGAACAGCCTCACCCTCAGAAGGCCCTGTCAAGATTGTGGCCTCTATTAGGTTTTCCATTGTTTTTTTTACGGCAAGTCGCGTGCCATTGCAAAGCTTTGGTGGGTTGATATTTCTTAAAAGTATTATTGGTACGCCTATTTTTAGTTGTAGCACGTGTGGTGGAAACCCTGAAAGATCTATGGAATTTAAAAATTCAGATGGATAATTAACCGCTTCATTTGGTTCCAAAACTGTGTCGACTGACTTGTAAAGGACTGCCTGGTCTCGAATCTTGGTCAAAACAATATTGTTGATTTCGTGGACGTCTATATTTTTGGGTGCGAGAATCGCTCTTTCACTTAGCCATTTATTATTTTTATAATTTTTTAGAATATTCGGAAATACTTTTTCAATCAATTCATTTTTGGACGTCACTAAATTACAGAAATCAGCAGGTAGTTGTATACGTCCTGAAATCGAGTCTACTGGGAGCTTTCCGTTTCCAATTGCCAGCAATTGATCTGAAAATGTTTGACCAGAGTCATCGTTTTGCAATCGGACACGCATATTTGTAGTTAATTTTAATATTTTTACGTGTGCCCATAAATTAGAATTTTTCAGGCAAGCATTCATTTCGTCTGCAGGAGTTAAACTACGTAAAAATTGCGAATATACAACATTCTTGGCTTTCCCATTGTCTGTGCATATACAAAGCCGTATGTACTAATAATGACGTCATATGCAAACGCTCTTTTTACAAACAAACAAACATGCATACACACAACTCGTTTTTATATAGATAGATAGATAGATAGATACAATACAAATTAACTGCGTAAAACTTGCGAATATACAACATTCTTCGCTGTCCAATTGTCGCTGCATATAAATAGATTGTCAGGTTTACCGACCCTCGAACATGCAACGTACAATTGTCCATGGGAAAAACAATCAGTATTAAGATCTATACCACATTTTTCTAATGATTGACCTTGAGCTTTGTTAATGGTGATTGCAAATGCTAATCGAATTGGGAATTGCAATCTTTTAAATTGAAAAGGCAGATCCGTTGGAATCATGGGAATGCGAGGAATAAGAACAGCCTCACCCTCAGAAGGCCCTGTCAAGATTGTGGCCTCTATTAGGTTTTCCATTGTTTTTTTTACGGCAAGTCGCGTGCCATTGCAAAGCTTTGGTGGGTTGATATTTCTTAAAAGTATTATTGGTACGCCTATTTTTAGTTGTAGCACGTGTGGTGGAAACCCTGAAAGATCTATGGAATTTAAAAATTCAGATGGATAATTAACCGCTTCATTTGGTTCCAAAACTGTGTCGACTGACTTGTAAAGGACTGCCTGGTCTCGAATCTTGGTCAAAACAATATTGTTGATTTCGTGGACGTCTATATTTTTGGGTGCGAGAATCGCTCTTTCACTTAGCCATTTATTATTTTTATAATTTTTTAGAATATTCGGAAATACTTTTTCAATCAATTCATTTTTGGACGTCACTAAATTACAGAAATCAGCAGGTAGTTGTATACGTCCTGAAATCGAGTCTACTGGGAGCTTTCCGTTTCCAATTGCCAGCAATTGATCTGAAAATGTTTGACCAGAGTCATCGTTTTGCAATCGGACACGCATATTTGTAGTTAATTTTAATATTTTTACGTGTGCCCATAAATTAGAATTTTTCAGGCAAGCATTCATTTCGTCTGCAGGAGTTAAACTACGTAAAAATTGCGAATATACAACATTCTTGGCTTTCCCATTGTCTGTGCATATACAAAGCCGTATGTACTAATAATGACGTCATATGCAAACGCTCTTTTTACAAACAAACAAACATGCATACACACAACTCGTTTTTATATAGATAGATAGATAGATAGATACAATACAAATTAACTACGTAAAACTTGCGAATATACAACATTCTTCGCTGTCCAATTGTCGCTGCATATAAATAGATTGTCAGGTTTACCGACCCTCGAACATGCAACGTACAATTGTCCATGGGAAAAACAATCAGTATTAAGATCTATACCACATTTTTCTAATGATTGACCTTGAGCTTTGTTAATGGTGATTGCAAATGCTAATCGAATTGGGAATTGCAATCTTTTAAATTGAAAAGGCAGATCCGTTGGAATCATGGGAATGCGAGGAATAAGAACAGCCTCACCCTCAAAAGGCCCTGTCAAGATTGTGGCCTCTATTAGGTTTTCCATTGTTTTTTTTTACGGCAAGTCGCGTGCCATTGCAAAGCTTTGGTGGGTTGATATTTCTTAAAAGTATTATTGGTACGCCTATTTTTAGTTGTAGCACGTGTGGTGGAAACCCTGAAAGATCTATGGAATTTAAAAATTCAGATGGATAATTAACCGCTTCATTTGGTTCCAAAACTGTGTCGACTGACTTGTAAAGGACTGCCTGGTCTCGAATCTTGGTCAAAACAATATTGTTGATTTCGTGGACGTCTATATTTTTGGGTTCGAGAATCGCTCTTTCACTCAGCCATTTATTATTTTTATAATTTTTTAGAATATCCGGAAATACTTTTTCAATCAATTCATTTTTGGACGTCACTAAATTACAGAAATCAGCAGGTAGTTGTATTACGTCCTGAAATTGAGTCTATCGTATCATAAATGTCTTTTTGTTCCGACGTTAACTTGGAAATGTTATTTTGTACATACGACAATAGATCACTCGTACTGTAACTTTGTTCACGATCCAATTCTACACATGTCGAAACAGCAGCGATACGGTTAGGTGAAGGCATTCCCAAATCCTGAAGAGGTTTGTTTGCCATACATACGCACAAATCTTCAATAATAACTAAAGTGTAGTTATAAATTTCTGATGTAAAATCAAAAGTCATATCTGACGTCTCTAACTGTTTTCGATGGAGTATATCTTCGGACATTTTTGACTTATATTTTTCCCATAACTCTGTAGGAGCTGATGGAGAGCAAGTTGTTAAAATGATGCCAAACAATGCAAGAATTTGACTTGGGGTTGACGTTTCGCACGCGTCATTGATGCAGTTATCCCAGTGTTGGTCATTCTCCAATAAATTCAGAGCTTGGCATGCACTACGGTAAGTGTCATGTATAGTACCGTTTACAGTTCTCAAATACTCAAAGGATGTCGGACCGGGTACATTCACCGAAAGCAGGCGTAGAAAGAAGCATTCATGTTGATTGGGGTGAACGGTGTAGAGTCTTCCTATCGTGGTATCTTTGAAGATGGTAGGTTGGCCGTCGACTGACTTACCCTGTTTTCGACGTTCAAATACTTTATTTGTAGTATTCCACGTGTAATACGAAGGCACTTCAGTATACAGCAGTTTTTTTGCAAAAGAATCATTTTTGCAAAGCGAAAAAAAGCTGCTAATTTTGTATCCGGTGGATTCAGGGCTCTTTGTTGCACGTTGGTTTCCGAGAAATAAACACGTTGACCATTCTGTAAGTGTACCGCTAAGTGAACAACAGCTGGACTACGTTCATGTATCGGAAATGAAAGAACTCGCCAAACAGCTTCATTACTGCTTATGTATCTTCCAGCCTGATATTGTACGATTTCGTCGAAATCTTTGATTTCGGGCTGCAAGCCAAAAACTGCCATGTCACTGCCTTTGTTGACGTATTTACATATGTATTTGATTGCCTTTACGGAGTTATTTTGTTTTTAGTATTTTTTAGTTTTTTACATTTTTTCTTTTTTCAGTTTTCTTTTTCTACTTTATTTTTCAGCTTCACTATGAAATACATATCGCCGAACCTTTGTTTTTTTAACTAAAATCTGGTAGGCATTGATGACCTTATCCAAGTCAAAATCCCAAACCCAATCATCATCGCTATCATTTTCAGTTTTGATATGTTTTGACTCTCGCTGTCCAGGTGGATCTTCATCTAACTACGCGGTTTTGCGTTCTTTAGCCTCAAGCCTGTTTCCTTGCTGTTCTTTTGATTCCTCGGCACGCTTTCTTTTCTGACTTTCTCTATCAGCAGCAAGTTTTTTGGCATAGACTCTTTGAGCATCTTCATCGGCTTTTGCCATTGTAAGTTCATCAGTCATTTTAAACTTAAACATTAATAGATTTCTACGTGAACATATATGTCTTAAATATCTTTAATGACGTCACCGTCATAGCAAAAATGACGACAACTAACTTCATGACGTCAGTCGACACAGAAACATGACGTCACCTGACAGACAGACAGACAACTTATATACTAGGTGTTGGGGTGGCGCAAAGAATGTTGTATATTCGCAAGTTTTACTTGCGAATATACAACATTCTTTGCTGTCCCATTGTCTTTGCATATAAATAGATTGTCAGGTTTACCGACTCTTGAACATGCAACATATAATGGTCCATGGGAAAACAATCTGTATTCAGATCTATACCTCATGATTCTAATGATTGCCCTTGAGCTTTGTTGATGGTGATTGCTAATCGACCATTCCCTGTCCCGGTGTCCCGGTCGTCATTTACATCCCCCTGTTTCCCCCGGTGTCCCCGTTGTAGTTGTGTCCCTGTGTCCCGGTCGTCATTTATATTCCCTGTGTCCCGGTCGTCATTTGTATCCCGGTGTCCCGGTCTGTATATACATTCGTTTTTTAGTTTTGTTTTTCTCCTTTATTTTTTTCCTTTTTTTTTCTTTTTTAGCTTATTTAGATTTTTAGATTTTTTAGTTTTTTTATTAGTTTTTAGTTTTTTTTTCTTTTTAGTTTTTTTGTCCCGGTCGTCATTTATATCCCCCTGTTTCCCCCGGTGTCCCCGTTGTAGTTGTGTCCCTGTGTCCCGGTCGTCATTTATATTCCCTGTGTCCCGGTCGTCATTTGTATCCCGGTGTACCGGTCTGTATATACATTCGTTTTTTAGTTTTGTTTTTCTCCTTTATTTTTTGCCTTTTTTTTTCTTTTTTAGTTTATTTAGATTTTTAGATTTTTTAGTTTTTTTATTAGTTTTTAGTTTTTTTTTCTTTTTAGTTTTTTTGTAGTTTTTAACTTCTTTTTAGTTTTGTTAATTTTTTTTTTTACTTATGTCCTGGTCGTCATTTATACTCCCTGTGTCCCGGTGCTTTGTTGATTGCTAATCGAACATTCCTTTTGTCCTGGTCGCTTTCTCTTTGAGTGTCGTCATTTATTTTTTTCTTTTTTAGTTCTTTTAGTTTTTACCTTTTTTAGTTTTTTTTTAGTTTTTTAGATGAAAATTTTTTTTTAGTTTTTTCCTTTTTTTCTTTTTAGTTTTTTATTGGTTTTTACCTTTATGTTAGCTTATTTTTCAGTTTTTTCCTTTTTTTTTATTTTTTTTTTATTTTTTATTTTTTTTAGTTTTTTACCTTTTTTTAGTTTTTTTAGTTTTTTTAGTTTTTTTAGTTTTTTAGCTTTTTTACTTTTTTTATTAGTTTCTAGTTTTTTTGTAGTTTTTGCCTTTTTTTAGTTTTTTCAGTTTTTTTTTAGTTTTTTATTGGTTTTTACCTTTATTTTAGCTTATTTTTCAGTTTTTTCCTTTTTTTTAGTTTTTTTTAGTTTTTAGTTTTTTTAGTTTTTTACCTTTTTTTAGTTTTTTTTAGTTTTTTTAGTTTTTTAGCTTTTTTATTTTTTTATTAGTTTTTAGTTTTTTTTGTAGTTTTTGCCTTTTTTTAGTTTTTTAGCTTTTTTATTAGTTTTTAGTTTTTTTTGTAGTTTTTGCCTTTTTTTAGTTTTTTTAGTTTTTTAGCTTTTTTATTTTTTTTATTAGTTTTTAGTTTTTTTTGTAGTTTTTGCCTTTTTTTAGTTTTTTCAGTTTTGACGTCACCTGATCCAGTTTTTTCAGGTGACGTCACCTGATCCACGATCCACAGATCCACAGACAACTTATTTTTATATATATAGATAGTTTTTTTTTTACTTATGTCCTGGTCGTCATTTATACTCCCTGTGTCCCGGTGCTTTGTTGATTGCTAATCGAACATTCCTTTTGTCCTGGTCGCTTTCTCTTTGAGTTTCGTCATTTATTTTTTTCTTTTTTAGTTCTTTTAGTTTTTACCTTTTTTAGTTTTTTTTAGTTTTTTAGATGAAAATTTTTTTTAGTTTTTTCCTTTTTTTCTTTTTAGTTTTTTATTGGTTTTTACCTTTATTTTAGCTTATTTTTCAGTTTTTTCCTTTTTTTTAGTTTTTTTTTATTTTTTATTTTTTTTAGTTTTTTACCTTTTTTTAGTTTTTTTAGTTTTTTTAGTTTTTTAGCTTTTTTACTTTTTTTATTAGTTTTTAGTTTTTTTTTGTAGTTTTTGCCTTTTTTAGTTTTTTCAGTTTTTTTTTTAGTTTTTTATTGGTTTTTACCTTTATTTTAGCTTATTTTTCAGTTTTTTCCTTTTTTTTAGTTTTTTTTAGTTTTTAGTTTTTTTAGTTTTTTAGTTTTTTAGCTTTTTTATTTTTTTTATTAGTTTTTAGTTTTTTTTGTAGTTTTTGCCTTTTTTAGTTTTTTTTAGTTTTTTAGCTTTTTTATTAGTTTTTAGTTTTTTTTGTAGTTTTTGCCTTTTTTTAGTTTTTTTAGTTTTTTAGCTTTTTTATTTTTTTTATTAGTTTTTAGTTTTTTTTGTAGTTTTTGCCTTTTTTTAGTTTTTTCAGTTTTGACGTCACCTGATCCAGTTTTTTCAGGTGACGTCACCTGATCCATCCACAGACAGACAGACAGACAACTTATTTTTATATAGATAGATAGATATAGATGTGCCGGTGTCCCGGTCGTCATTTGTGTCCCGATGTCCCGGTCTGTAATTTCGTCAGTTGAAAACATGACGTCAGTCGACACACAAACATGACGTCACCCGACAGACAGACCCACACACACACAGACAACTTATTTTTATATATATAGATAGATAGCGTAGTTTTGCAACTAAAATAATGGATCATGTCTATTTCATTTTTCAAATATAAAAAAAAAAATAAATCTCTCTTAGTGCCCCTAGTATTCCTTTTTTTATGACTGTAAAGATTCACAGGCCGAGGACTCTTTAGGAGAGAAGAAAAAACACAAATCTTGTTTGAATACGATATTCCACTGGACCCAGCTGCGCTGAGTGAAAAGAAACTGTTTTTTAATTTCTTTCACAGAATAACTTTAAATTCTTTCTATTTTATTCGTTGTAGAAAGTAAAACTACTGGGTATTAGACGCATGGGTATTTGTGACGTCATTCACATGAGAAATATTTTCAAACATTAATTTAGGCCCTATTTTCCCAAGTTGCGACCAAAGTTTCCCAAAGTTGTGACCTATCTAGAACGTTTTTTTTTTTTCACAACAGAAAATGAACAATCATCATACTACAAACACATCTATTAAACAAACAATATCACCGAGCGAAGATCAGTCCCCTGGTATACAAATCATTATAATTGTAATGTATATTATATTATAATTAGTATATTATAATTAGTATTATATAATACTAATATGTATATTAGTATTATATTATAATTGTAATGTGTATATTATAATTGTAATGTTTCTGCCGCATAGCATATCATCTAATGTGAAGTAGTTAAGAATCCACAGATAAATGCCATTCTCCAAAGACCAGAATCAACTAAATTTGCAAACACAAAAACTGTATTGTGAAACTCATCCTACTTATGCTCAAGACTTTCAACCTTCAGATGTAATGCTTTCAAACTAATTTCAAACTAAAAATTAGGTCTTGTATATTGAAAAGATTAACTAGTAAAGAATGTCTATTAGAGATGAATTGATTTATTCGCACCCGAAATTAGAATCCCTAGGGATTAAAATCTAAAACAAATTTTTGTCAATTTAGTCAGTCAGTAGATCAATAGTGCGTTTTCTTATACTTTTAAATAATGGCTTCTGGAAACAAGGAAAGGTAATGTAAAAAAGATTCTTAATTCTGAGCTTCTTTCCCTAAGCTTTTTTTTAAGCACAGGTTGTTACCCGTGGTACTTTCACAGGGATGTTTACCGGTCCTGCCTCATATTCCACACCCGCTTTTAGTTCCAAAGATGAGTGTTTTTTGATTAAAAAGAAAAAAAAAAACTCCAGTTATAACCAAATAAAACCTTTCTCAAAACCTTACAAAACCATAGACATGTGAAACTGTGATCCTACGTATGCTCAAGACTTTAAACCTTCAGATGTAATGCTTCCAACCTACAACTATTTTTTTTTACAAAACTATAGACATGTGAAACTCATCCTACTCATGCTCAAGACTTTCAACCTTCGGAGGTAATGCTTTCAACCTTCAATTATTGGCCATTTAACAATATAAGATAGGACTTCAACTTTACAAGGAGGCTCCATAAAACTTGTGTTTTATGGGAGGAGGAGGCTCCGTTTTACGTGTGTCTATAATGGGTATGTAATTCTCACATTAACTTTAATTAATTTCCATATTAATTTCTAAAATACTTTTGATTCAATAAATCTTACCAGATTCAATGGATTTAGCAGGTTTTGGGGCTGGCTTGGGTGGGCGTTGGTAGGAAATCCTCGAAGGTGACTCTCTGAAATGAAGAAAAATAAATAAATAAAGAGACACCAATAAATATGTTAGGCCCGATCAAAGCCAGAGACACGCACCCCAGCCATATTAAATCACAAAGATGCACGACTACACGGTCAAATAATGTGTACCAATCATAATCTTTAAACAGGAACAATGTTTAATATTCAAGTTGATTCAAGTTCGGGCGTGCTTTTATTTAACAATAAATCCACAACAATAGCAAATATCAGCTTCAGCTTAAGGCACCCCCGTCAGGTTCCATGGCCAGAACATGGGAAGGAAGAAATACCAGCGAATAATATATGAGGACCAATACGTTGAACCAATGATTAAAGGCAGTAAATTTTGAACAAAGAAAAGGTAAGAGCTTGGAACTTCCTAAACAAAGTCTGGAAAAGAATACAAAGACATGGATTTAACAGGCAAAGTTAGGAACAAATTAGTGTTGGATGTAAGCTACACAATTAAATATAACTGTTGAACTAAAGCAATGTATGACCTGTCTTGGGTGGTATTTCTCAACAAAGACAACATTTGGAGTTATTCTTTTTTTTTTTTCTTTTTTTTTTTACAAAACCATAGACGTGCAGCAAAGACAGTCATCGAACGATTATAACATGTTTTATAGTCTATCAGATATTCGTGGTCACCATGTGTAAGCAAAAAGCTACCCACGCCAATATTAGCCGAATTTCGAAAAATATATCTTTTTTAAATGAAACTTATTATTAAGACAAGAAAATACTTTTTTTTGGCTGCAGAATAATAGTTGTCTCATTATCCGTCCCTGATATATGGCACAAAAATAATTTTCTATTCATAATTATTCCCAATATGTAAAATTTACTGTGTTTAAAGCTATTCATAAAAAAAAACTACTAACATATGTAAAATTGCATTATATCAGAAAAAGGAGGGATACACCCCTAAAAGTAATACAAAAGTGTTAATTAATTAGCTTATCATCTTGTCAGCCCAAGAACAAAACAAAGGTGTTTCATGAAAGAATTTTCCAGAAGTTTTGCGAGTGGCAAGAACAGATACACCTAGATTTCAGAAGAAAAGAAGATCAGTTCAGCGGCAGAGGTGACTAAACATCGACCCATTGCTTATTTAGAATCGTACCTGTCAACAAAAACGAGATTAGGAGTTAGTACCTTTTGAATTTCGACAGGTGAATCAATGCAAATACGTTAGCTAAGACAGTTGTCGAAGAATAATTTTTTGAAGTCATCCTAATCACATTCGATTCATCTCAAGGCCATTCAAATACGGGGGATTCTACATGGGGTTGGGGGGGGGGGCTCCGTGACAAAAAATCTATACTATACACATACAATAAGGATATCAGAAACGTGTGAGCTTTGCAGGTGTTGGAGGAACAAGGATCAAAGCCCCTCACCCCCCCTTCATGCGCTTATGGATTCGATTAGGGAGAATTCCTCTATTTTTCGCTAATAATGATAGGGAAAAGGCAGAAATAGTGTTAAAGAAAAGACAATTCGTATATCATGTCGTAAAAATTGTGCCCACGGATTTCTGTTGTAGTCAAGGCTGTATACAGGGGTTTTTGGGTTTGACCCCCCCCCCCCAAAAAAAAAAAAAAACAACATATTTCCGAGTCGTAAGAACTTCACAAAAATTGATATAAACAAATTTTTGATTCTTCAAAAAGAATTTGTACCTACCCCCCCCCCAAAAAAAAAAATCCTGGATACGGCCCAGGCTGTAGTCATAAAATTTGGAATACGTGCTTTCACTGAAGATTTTATCAGGATCCACATAAAAAGACACATACGCACATTTAGTCGTTTTTTAGGGGGGGGGGGGGTAAAAAAAATGTTTGCTACTCTGAATAAGTGTCAGAGTAGTGACCCACTATGTAAGTGGGGGACCGAGTCCCTTCCTCTTACATACGTTCCTGTGCACCAGTCTAACTTTCTGGGAGAGGCATAAGAGGGATTTTCCTTAAATGGGCTAAAAAACACCAAACTAGATCATGGTTTGCAAGGTTACCCCCACCTCCCGTCCCTAGTATGCTGGTATGGTCAATACATTCATAAAATCTTGTCTTCTAAATATAATTTCTAAACTACTTTCGTCCAACGCTTGGCAACCTTAGAAGATAAAGCGACTGGTGCCAATTAATTATAAAATAAATTAATACCGCTGTTCTATTCCCTGGGCGGGAAATGTTTAGAAATAAAAAGCGTTTGTCGGTTAAAACACGGGTGATTATTTGTTCCTCTACGAAAATAAATAGACATTTCGCCGAAAAGTAACTGCGTATTTTTGTGGAATCGGATAGTTCATTATTTATTTTTTTAGGGGGGGGGGGTCAAATGTAAGATCTATAATGAAAGGATATAGAAAATCTATTTGTCATTAAAACGGGAATAAATGCTTTGTCATTGATATAAGACAGCTTGATAAAGGACAGCTTTAGGTTACATTAGCGGATAAAGTAATATATGTTTGCTGTCGTTCGGTAATATATGATTCTAAATATATTGTTTATGTTGATTTTAAATTTTTACTGGTTAAGTAATATGTGAATCTAAACTCGTTTGGTAATATATATGCTATAATGACAGAGCAGAATAACTGCTCTGTCATTGATATAAGACGATATCTCTAGACCATTTTTAGTTTCTTAATCTTTTTGGTTTTAGTAATCGTAGCTTTTTAGTTTTAAACACCGTCTTTCTATTTTCGACCTAGTCCTATGACATAAGGAAATTTTCTTTTACTTTTTAGGTTGAACCTATTTTTCAATAAGTTCGTCTTATATCAATGACTGCTTTGTAATTGATATAAGACGATATGTCTAGAGCATTTTTAGTTTTTTATTCTTTTTAGTTTTAGTAATCATAGCTTTTTAGTTTAAACATCGTCTTTATATTTTCGACCTAGTCCTATGACATAAGGGAAATTGTTCTTTTACTTTTTAGGTTGAACCTTTTTTACACTGTATTATTCACGGTTCGAGTTTCTCAGTTTCACTGTTTTTCACTGCTTTCTTGCTTAAGCCTTTTTGTGACCTAAAGACAACATGGTAGACAGATTTATGTAGCTTCTAAATACAAAGGACAGTGACAATGAGATTTTATTATTTGAATTCATTATAAAGAAACTTGAACACCCAAATATTCTTAAAAAAAAAAAAAACAGGAAAAATCGGAAATTCGATTTTTGTATGAAGAAGATCTCGATCCGGGGGGAATCCAAAAAATAAGCTCACAACAAGCCAAGTTTCTTATCGCAATTTATCTGTAGCCCTAGATGTCCCTTCCCTTATTGGTGGGAGATTCTTATTGGGATTTCTTCTTTTTATTTGCCCGGGAATTTGTTATAGATGGTCGAGCTCCTCCCCCTCCAAAAAAATGAAATAAAAAAAAAAATTGGTAGCAAGGGGTGTCATATTTAAGAATAAAAAAAGAAAACGAAAAAAAGAAAAAGAATAAAAAGATCATCAAAAAGCTAAAAATAAATGAAACCAAAAAGCTTAAGAAGAAATTACATTCCGTTAAAGGTGAAGCTGTCTTTGGTGATCAAAAGATTGTTAATATTAGAATTTTTACGGACAAAAGCAATGAAAAACTTAACCAATAAGTCTTGCTTATTTAACTTTTTATTTTAACCGGCAATGTTGACCAAAGTGTGATAATACCCTAAATCTTCTTACTTTTGAAATAATTTTGAAAGATTTTTTTTTGAAAATCACTGTTTTTAGATACGAATAGATCTGCCACATATCACTGATGGAGCGAGCTCCTCCCCCTCCAAAAAAATAAAATACAATAAAAGTATTTAATTTACATATTATTATTTTCAGTAACGCTCCTAGAACAGGGATAGACCATCTATAACAAATTCCTGGGCAAGTAAAAAGAAGAAATCCCAATAAGAATCTCCCACCAATAAGGGAAGGGACATCTAGGGCTACAGATAAATTGCGATAAGAAGCTTGGCTTGTTGTGATCTTATTTTTTGGATTCCCCCCCCTCCTCAAAAAAGGAACTGGTGCACGTAAAATCACTTTCATCATTTTCTTGTTTACCGATGAGTTAAGTTCAGCGATTAAATTGGATCTGTTGATTCAATAATTGAATAATTGAAGGTACAAGAAAAAATTAATAGATGCGAAAATTTGCAGATGAGAAACTCATCTGCAAAAAACCCTCCGGGTCCCTCTTTTTAGTGAAGCTTTTATTCATCTGCACGTGATATTTAGTCTGACATCATTTTTTTACTCCTTGTCTTGACTTACATCTCCTGCCAGGCGCTGCTCAGCGTAGAGATATTTCTCCACTTCGGCCCACAGCGACTACATGTGTTTCGCCAAGTATGATGTTTGCCATCGCGAGGCACTAAAATATCCTGCCTGACTTCACAGATGTTATTTACGGGTAGTACTAGAGGCATTGGAATCCAGGTTCTCAAGCAATTTTAAGTTTGTTTTAGTTATTTCAATCGAAAAGCGAGGCTAGTTAGTGAGCTGCTGCCAGTTCTCGATGATGACAAAGTCGAACCATCGCAGAACTTCAACCCTCCTCAGGCTTTTTGACTGAAATAAATCGATGGTCTTGAGAGCAACGACTGATGTTTGTCAAGTCTCAGCTCTGTAAAACATCACACAGCCGACGAGGGTGTGGAAAAATACACAGTTGCGTTGTATGGCTGATGTTGGGTTTCCATAAATGGTCAAGGATCAGTCCGCGCATGGCAGAAGAGGCCTTAAAATTCTCGCTTGGAGCTCACACAGAGTATAGCCACCAGCAGAAATTACAGAGCCTAGGTAGGTAATTTTTTAACAACTTCAATGCTAGTGGCGGTATCCAGGTTAGCTAATGAACACCTAGAAAGATCAGATGGATAAGCCGTCGTGTTTTGGTTTTATCTCGATTATCTGTGGTCCAGCTTTCGTCAACCCTTCTTTTTCTGAAGCACTTCCAGCATTGTTCCATCGGACGAGCCAAAATGCCCAATCATCAGCAAACCGAACGTCCAAGATGAAACGATTCCTATCCTTTGGCCCAGATCTGGCGCGCGAAGTGATCTTTATCATAAAATAGTCTACAAGTTGTGGGGCCACAGCACATCCTTGGCAGACTAAATTCACGCCCTGGAAGAATGGGCTTTTGCTTGTCACATAAATGCAGTTCTCCGGCCCATGATGCAGCGCCTTAAACAGACTGAAATGCTTAAACAGACTGAATTTCTTAACTTGCAGGCCTCTCCCCACAAACTGTGGGGGGGGGGCATTTTTGACCTAAAGACATAATTATTCGATCTTTCACTCTACTAACAAAATGGCTATCTCAAAATTTTGAACAGATAATTTCGGGGGGGGGGAATGGGCGTAAGAGGGGTCCCAGTTGCTCTCCAATCTTTTTGGCCACTTCAAAAGGGCGCTAGAGCTTTTGATTTCTGTTCGAATTCACCCACTCTCGATCTTCTAGGACCATTATTTTGATACAATCACCGCTAAAAAAAAAAAAAAAGGACAAAAATAGAAAAATTCCACATTTTTGCAGATAGAAGCTTGAAACTTCTACGGTAGGATTCTCTGGTACGCTGAATTCGATCGTGTTATTTTCATTAAGATTCCTTTGGTTTAGGGGTTGTTTCCCCCCTATTTAAAAATCAAACAAATTTTCAGGCAATGGGTAACACTGAAATTGATGTTATGTATTTTGAATCAGCAAAATAAGCTGATTCCTTTGATAAAAGAAACAAGTTTTTTTAACTGAAAATAAGGAGCGATATTAAAACTTAAGACGAACAGAGATTACTCCGTATATAAAAGGGGTTGTTCCATCCTCAATGCCCCACTCTTTAGGCTAAAGTTTGACTCTTTCTCTAAACTCTACTTTTTAAAACAGTAAAAAACTTTAGCGTAAAGAGCGGGGCGTTGAGGAGGGAACAGCCCCTTTTATATACGGAGTAATTTCTGTTCGTTTTAAATTTCAATATCGCTCCTTGCTTTCAGTTAAAAAAACTTGTTTTTTTTTATTTAATTTCTGAACGTTTTTAAAATAAGGTATGTCTTGGTTTTGGCTCTCTGCACATGAATAATTAAAATGAAATTTGCTTATTAATTTATTTTTATGGCTAAATGGCTTTCTCATAGTTTTGATCGGACAATTTTGAGAAAAAAAAGAGCGGGAGAGTAGGCTTAGTTACCCTCCAATTTTTAGGTTATTTAAAAAAGCAACTAGAACTTTTAATTTTTTACGAACGTTTTTATTAGTGAAAATATACGAAACTTACTAATTAGCTTACGTAACGAACTTCTATATTCGTATGTTTTTATAACGTATATGAGGGAATTCACCACCCCGTCAATACCTCGCTCTTTACACTAAAGCTTTAATTTTCTTTCAATTCCTTAAGAAGGACCCTGAATCACAAAGGCCGTAGAATAAATAGTTGAAATTAATAAAGTTACTTCAGCGTAAAGAGCAAAGTATTAGGAGGAGGTGAACCCCTCATATGCGCAATAATTTCTGTTCGATTTAAGTTTTAATGCTCGTCCTTACTTTCATTTGAAAAAACTTTTTCATTTTTATTTTTTCATTGTTCTTCAAAAAAATACTAAATAATGCTGCGCATCCTTCATGAAAAATTTTCTTCCTCCATGACGAATACCTCCATGGAAAGATCCCCCCGCATAACCCCTTCCACTCAACCCCTCCCCCAACCAAAAAAATCCCCCCTGAAAGCATCTATACACTTCCCAACAACCATTGCTTTGTGTAAACACTGGTCAAAGTTTGTAACTTTCAGCCCCTCCCACGGGGACTGTGGGGGAGTAAGTCGTCCCCAAAGACAAAGGTATTAGGTTTTTCGACTATGCTGAATAAAATGGTTATCTCAGAATTTTGATCCGGTGACTTTGGGAAAAATGAGCATGAGAGGGGGCCTAGGTGCCCTTCAATTTTTTTAGTCACTTAAAAAGGGCACTAGAACTTTTCATTTCCGTTAGAATGAGCCCTCACACGACATATTAGGACCAATGGGTTGATACGATCACCCCTGAAAAAAAAACAAATAAACACGCATCCCTGATATGTCTTGTGGCAAAAAATGCAACATTCCACATTTTTGTAGATAGATGCTTGAAGCTTCTACTGTAGTGTTCTCTGAAACGCTGAATCTGACGGTGTGATTTTCGTTAAGATGATTTTCGTTACGAAACTTACGAATTAGCTTACGTAACGAACTTCTATATTCGTATGTTTTTATAACGTATATGAGGGAATTCACCACCTCGTCAATATCTCGCTCTTTACACTAAAGCTTTAATTTTCTCCCAATTCCTTAAGAATGACCCCTAAATCACAAAGGCCGTAGAATAAATAGTTGAAATTAATAAAGTTACTTCAGCGTAAAGAGCAAGGTATTAGGAGGAGGTGAACCCCTCATATGCGCAATAATTCTTGTTCGATTTAAGTTTTAATGCTCGTCCTTACTTTCAGTTGAAAAAACTTTTTCATTTTTATTTTTTCATTGTTCTTCAAAAAAATACTAAAAAATGCTGCGCATCCTTCATGAAAAATTTTCTTCCTCCATGACGAATACCTCCATGGAAAGATCCCCCCGCATAACCCCTTCCACTCAACCCCTCCCCCAACCAAAAAAATCCCCCTGAAAGCATCTGTACACTTCCCAACAACCATTGCTTTGTGTAAACACTGGTCAAAGTTTGTAACTTGCAGCCCCTCCCACGGGGACTGTGGGGGAGTAAGTCGTCCGCAAAGACAAAGGTGTTAGGTTTTTCGACTATGTTGAATAAAATGGCTATCTCAGAGTTTTGATCCGGTGACTTTGGGAAAAATGAGCGTGGGAGGGGGCCTAGGTGCCCTTCAATTTTTTTAGTCACTTAAAAAGGGCACTAGAACTTTTCATTTCCGTTAGAATGAGCCCTCACACGACATATTAGGACCAATGGGTTGATACGATCACCCCTGAAAAAAAAATAAATAAACACGCATCCCTGATATGTCTTGTGGCAAAAAATGCAACATTCCACATTTTTGTAGATAGATGCTTGAAGCTTCTACTGTAGTGTTCTCTGATACGCTGAATCTGACGGTGTGATTTTCGTTAAGATGATTTTCGTTACGAAACTTACGAATTAGCTTACGTAACGATCACCCCTGAAAAAACAAAAACAAATAAACACGCATCCCTGATATGTCTTGTGGCAAAAAATGCAACATTCCACATTTTTGTAGATAGATGCTTGAAACTTCTACTGTAGTGTTCTCTGATACGCTGAATCTGACGGTTTGATTTTCGTTAAGATGCAATGACTTAAGGGGTGTTTCCTCCTATTTTCTAAAATAAGGCAAATTTTCTCAGGCTCGTAACTTTTGATAGGTAAGTCTAAACTTAGCAAACTTTATATATTTAAAATCAGCATCAAAATACAATTCTTTTGATGTAACGATTGTTATAAAAATTCCGGTTTTAGAGTTTCGGTAACTATTGAGCCGGGTCGCTCCTTACTACAGTTCGTTACCACGAACTGTTTGATCTATTGATGTTAAAAATTCTTCTTTTTTAGAATTTCGGTTACTATTGAACCAAGTTGTTCCTTACTTTACCACGTTACTGTTTACCACGAACTGTTTGATATGAAATGAGGAATTTCATTATGTTAAACTGTGAGGTAGGAAAGAGATTCACACTCAAGCTGAAAATGTAAAGTGTTGATAACCTATGTGAAATTGAACTATGCATACCTTGGCCGTCAGAAATAATTTGTGTTTGTTAAATAAGAGGCACAAAAAAAGGAAGCCAAATTTATCTTGCAAGATATTAGGCCTATTATTATTTAAGGACGTCAAGAAATCATTACTTGGTGAAAGAAATTATGACTGCAAATTAACAAAAATTGAAATTTTCTATCTAAATCAAATTATTCTTTTCATGTATGTTTCAAGTAGTTCCAAAGAAGATGAGTCAAACTTATCAGGCTTTCGGAGTTGTTTCCAACTGCCTAAGCGACATAATGACTGACGCTCACGCGGCAATCTCTTTGTTGGCAGCTTCCAGTCAATCACTAATCTTCAGTCCAGAAAACAACCCTGTGACGCTACACAATGGATACTTGAAGCCCAAGGCCGCACAAATATCTAATAAACAGTTACTCGATTCCATTAAAATATTGACGAATTATATGCGTAGTTTTGTAAATTAATCCTGTAGAAGATTCTGAGAGCCAAATTACTTAATAGCTATACATAAAATCCACCTCTCCCATGACTCGTTCTTAGTTGTGTTGCGGAGCAACACTACTGCTTTCGTAGTTTTTTTTTTTTTTTTTTCACCGTGATCAGCGACCTGTAGCTCTGAAGTGGTAAGAGTTAAAAATTTGAGATTTTTCAGAGGGAAGGGAAACGTGAAACAGAGTAAAAAAGTTCCAGAGAAGTTCCCAAAATTTCTAACAGTTTTCCATAAAAAAAAAATAAAACGGTTTTTTTCTTAGAAACTGTGCGTTCGATGTTTGGCGTCAAGTTAAGACGACCCTAGCTTCGGAAATAAACTTGTTAGAAATACAGTTATGCTGAACTCATGTAGAACTTTCATTTGTCTCTTCGAGAACAGGAGCACAAAATTCCGTAGCTCTTACAGATTTCCCGGAAATAATTCCGGAAAAGTCCATCTCGTTCCGATTTTTTTTTGAACTTTCTCAAATTTTCAGATTTTGATGTTTCTTATATTTTTATCGAGTAGTGCTATGAAAAGTATGCAAGAAGAAGTGAAGTGTTCTATATACCAAGTTGCTTCGTTCTCTAAGAAATAATTTCCGAAGTTTCGACGTTCTAGAGGTAACTTCTGTTCTGGACCATCTAGAATTTTTTTTTTCCAACGCGGTTCGACAGGTCTCGATCTCCTAACAACTGGAGCTTACAATAGTTTCTCCGAAATAAAATTCCTTCTTTGGGTTTTCTATTTGGAAGTTTTGTCATGCCCTCGGGGCAATTTAAATTTTTTGGTGAATTTGGTTTGTTTTATATTTCCTAGTTTAGACCATCAAAAGTTAAGCAGAAAACTATAAGACGTGCCCGTAGGGCACAGTTGCACGTGTTGCTCCGCAACTGTGCCCTAAGGAACAGGGCACAGTTGCTGCAACACTTCCCGTTGCACAGGCAACGGATGTCTAGTTTATTTTGAATCCTGGTTTAATCCTATTATCCAGATTTTTTCAAAATCTTTGCAAAAATCAATGGCGACTCCTTTTTCAAATTTTGATCCTTCATATTCATAGTTAAGCTTATATAGATACTATATTATATAGATAGATACTATATTATATAGATACTATATTATATATTATATATAGATATATTATATAGATACTATAGTTAAGCTTATATACGTGTCATGCCATTTTGGAATCGAAGAAAAATGTATACCTAAAATAATGTATGGAGACAGAATAATACTAGGGGGAAGGGGTATGGAGGGGGAAGTAGCCAAATTTATCTTGCAAGATACATGAGGTTGTCGAGAAAGCTCTGCTTGGTTTAAGAAAATATAACTAAAAATCACCAGAAACTGAAAGTACCCACATAAATGAAATTAAAAATTGTCTTTTTCTTTGTGTGTGCATCAAGTGATTTCAAAAAATACGAATCATACCTATCGGGCTTTCAGAATCGTTTCGAACCGCCTAAACGACATAATGAAATACCAAATTTATTGAAGTCGTCGGTAGTGGTAGTTTTGATGTCAAGGACTGTTTCAAATGATATTGTCGAAAGGATTTTGTGACAAATACAAACACAGCTATTGACGCGTGTTCCTTAATCTGTGTTTTGAATCCCCTAATCCCTTGCTGAATCCCAAAATTTAAAAAAACAATTGGGCTTTTCCTGTACTTTTATTTGAAAACTGATTTTTGTATTTAATGATACTAATGAATTAAGACTTAAGCTAATTTACATTTTGTCCTTCGATAGGAGAAACTTTTTTTTATTCAGCAATAGTGTCAATTTATTAGTTAAACAAAATAGTTCCCACAAAAAGAGACGATTTTACAAGAATTCGATCTTGAATGGTTTAATATGGGAAAATAGTTCGGCAATCAATGGCAAAATCTGAAAAGCTTTTTAGTTTTTAAAACCCATTTTCGACTAAAAAGTTACTGTTTTCAAGATATTTTATGATTAAAATATTTTACAATATAATATGGTAAATAGTAAATTATATGCTAAAATTCTTTACATTATTTTTTCCACTCAAGCAAAATTTCAGTTAGGCTATTTAGTTTCCTCAAAAGCCAATTTATTTATAAGCAAAACCGAGGTGACTTGCAGACTTTCAATTACTTGTTCATAAAACAATTGTTGAACGGTTGAACTTGAACCTTTATAAGGTTAGTAGAAAGACTTAGTATTCCCTCCCAGTCTTAACTCCAGGTAGTGGTTAATTAAGAAGTAGAGCACTTTTCTGTCTCGGTTCAAAATTATGTGAAATTGTTTACGCAAGTCCTAGATATGTGATTGACATAACCGGGACGGATCTGCTCTTTTTGGGGGAGTTGGGGGCTATTAATTTAGAAAAATTGAGGTATTTTTAACTTAAGAACGGGTGACCGGATGTTAATGAAATTTAATATTAAGAAGAAACGCATGTCGCAGAGCTCTTATTTCAAATCCCGACCAGATCTGTTGACATTAGGGGGAGTTGGAAGGGGAAACCGGAAATATTGGAAAACGCTTAGAGTGGAGAGAAAGGGATGAAACTTGATGGGTAGAATAAGCAAATGTCGTAGATACGTGATTGACGTAGCTGAACTGGGACCGCTCTCTTTGGGGGAGTTAGGGGGTGGGGTTCAGTGCTTTGGCAAGTTTGGTGCTTCTGGGCATGCTAGGACGATGAAAATTGGTAGGCGTGTCAGGGAGCTGCAAAAATTGAATTGATAAAGTCGCTTTCCCCGGTTCGACCATCTGGGGGACTGAAGGGGGCGAAAAATTAGAAAAATTGAGGTATTTTTAACTTACGAGTGGGTGATCGGATCTAAACGAGTTTTGATATTTAGAAGGATTTCGTGACTCAGAGCTCTAGTTTTAAATCCCGACCGGCATTAAGCCTCTGATTTTCCTTTTAAATCAATCTACTGATTCTTAGAATTTCGCTAGAGCTCATACCATATGAGCTCTTGGCTCTTCCGACCTCGTTAGAAGTGCCATTTGAGCGCTTAGCTCTTGTTATATCCAAATTTCACGAATTAACTTGTATATTCGCATATAATCCGATGAAATATAAATAAAATGTGGTCTTATCTTAATAAAGGCTCTCAATAAAATATAACCTAATAATATTTTTTACACCTCATCAAAATTTTTATTTATCATCAAATTCCTCAAAAAATTATTCATGTGATGAGCACCATAGTTTCTCTTAGCTTATTTCTTTATAGCTAGTTCTGCTCAACTAACTTCTGATATGATAGAAAAGGGCAATTTATATGGGATGGAACTACAAGCAGAATCGTTTTATCCCTGGATTTTCAAAACGGCCCGTTATTGCCTAGTGAGGTAATACCGCGTTCAGGCTATACATTTCCTATGAAAAAAAAAAAAAATAAAAACTGGAACAGTAAAAGCAGTCTAAATTTGCAGTTTTTCAAAATACATATGTACAAGTTTATCGGTGACCCTTGCCGAAGCTGTTTTTTTCTGAACAAAAAACTGCAAAAAATTAATTTTTAATCATTAATCCTTTAGACAATTTACCCTTTTTCAGTTGTAACCATCCTAAAAAGATGTTGTTATTTATTGCTTACTGTCTCCTTTTCAGTACTTTTTTCCAAAAAGGCCTATGACATCATTTTCTCTCCCATTTTTTTTTAAATATGAGAATCAATTGGGGGAGAGACATGCTAATTAGTCCTGTGGTGGCGCAGTGGATTTGACCTTAGCTTGGTAATACGGGACCCAGAGATCGAATCACGCTGCAGGAATGCACTGCAGGGCCGACGCAGGGACCTTAGTAGTCAAGAAGCGTCGTTAATTCTTAAATAACAGACATGCTAAAAGGTTTCATCGACAAATTTCACTTAGAGATTTTTTTAGCCATTAGCGATAATAATTAGTTGTTTTTTTTTATTTGCAGTTAAAAGGTTAAATACTAAAATAATGAGGAATTGTATACTATAAAATTTTATAAACAGAAATTCACAATTGACTTTCGTTTGCGGGCGAGGGGAGGGGGCCATTGTTGAAAAAGGTCTGATAATTTAATTGTGATGTTCAAGAAATTTACAATTTTGGAGCTTTAGGGTTTACGAGCCCACATCTCCCTTCCGTCTGTGTAAATTTAAGCAAATGCAAATCTATTAGTCTTTTTGTACAAAGGGTAATAGTCTGTGTTATGCGTCCTTCTGAACTAAATGCTATTCTAATAAAATTCTTATTCCTTTATTTTCAAAAGTTGGTGTTATGTGGGGCTTTTGAGAAGAAAATAAGTTAAGAAAACAATTCTAACTTCATAACATGAAGAAAGACGTTGATTAACACATCTTAAATACATTTCCACTACTTTTTTTACCCATTCCTCATCCCTAAATGTGCCAATATATAACCCAAATTATTTACTTCTCATGCGTTTTTTCTTGATTTCATCACCGTTGATGCAATTTCTTGCTAACCAGGCTGAAACAAGAATGACGCATGGCAAAATGCATGAAAAATATATAATTTTGGCTATGTATTTACACATCAGGGCTTGAGGAGAAAAATATACCAGAAAAGCATTCAAAATGATTTAATTTTTCTGCAAATTATGAAGTAAGAATTGTTTTCGTTACGTGTCTCCTTCTCAATATACCCCAATTCTATGTTTATGCCCAAAAAATTGTTTTTATGTATCAGTTTTCAAAGTCACTTCCGGTTAAACTACCCCAACCCCAAATAATGGCTGGAAATGGTGTCAAACCACAATTAGAGAGGGAACATAATGTCCCTTTCAAATTGTACAGGGGCAAATTTGGTGTTTTAATTTTTTTATGAATACACAAAATGATTTTCAATTAAAGTTCGTGGGGGAGGGGGTATTTTTCCATCTAAAATAATTTCTTTCAAAATCTAAGTGGACAAAAAATCGAGGGGGATAGCCCGTTCTCCGACTTACGCAGACTTGGATATAGCCTTTTTATAAACGAAAACCATTTCATTTTGAAAGTTTCCACCATATTTGTAGTTAGCATATTTCTCACTAGCAGATGTTCATAACGCCAAATAAAAGACAACAAGCTTTTGCATATGATCTTGGGTTACATCTAAGCATTAAGTTAGGGGAAGGGAGTAAACAGCTAATATGGAAGGGCCTGAAAAAAATTGATATATGGCAATCGTGAATTCAGTGCAGCAGAAATTTCAATAGACCTTTCTGGCTAAACTAAATAATGTTAAAACGTTTTGTAAAATATTATACAACAAAACAAACAGCAGTATCATACATAAGCACTGGTTTTCAGATCTTTTATTTTAAGTTAGTGTCTTTTTTAGTCTATGATTTCCGGAAAAGGGTCACTTATATGTTCTACTATAACTAGCTCAAAAATGACCCAAAGAGGGCCAATTCCTCCATTGTGTGCTCTTTCAGGTGGGATTGAAATGTCTAGCGTAAATACATCCTTAGGAAGTAATCAAAATTCAAATCAGGAATTAGGCTGGGGATAATGACGAAGGCATTCGCACTACCACAACCAAGACACTACCACAAATCACATCGACAACTAAATGAAACCCAAAACGAACAGAAATTGCAATAAATTTTCGAGTCAAACTTAAAACGAGCATAATTTGAAATTACTGAAGAAAAATATAAATGAACGTGCATTGTCAGTTTAATATACATATGCTGAAATTTATTCCATAAAATATCAATAATATTGATTTATTAAAGCTATAAAAGTGAAAACGCTTTTTTTCTGTAAAGTGCAAATTATGTTCTGGCCTTGAGAGGGCATAGGGGTTTTGAACCCTACACGCTTTGATTTCTGCTCGTTTGACTCGGAATATTTATTGCAATTTCTGTTCGTTTTGGGAAAGGAAAAGCTTTTCTCCCCGCCATGATTTTAATACATTGTCTATTTTATAATGTCTTAGTTTAAAATAGCTTCTTATAATATTTATTTAGTCCTTTGCAAAATAATATTGACCAATGTTTTCTATACCTTTACAATTATATCTCTTCTGTAGCTGCGTAATGCATGACTCAACGAAAACAGAAATACTGTAACCTGTAACGTTTCTATTTATTTTCTTAACATCAAAAGAGAAGAATCGATGAATGAAAATGTTACTATGCTATGTGTTATAACCACAGCCCATATAGACACTATATAGTATATATTATATATCTTCTATATATATAAAAATAAGTTGTCTGTCTGTGGATGTGTGGATGTGTCAGGTGACGTCACCTGAAAAAACTGGATCAGGTGACGTCAAAACTGAAAAAACTAAAAAAAGGCAAAAACTACAAAAAAAACTAAAAACTAATAAAAAAAATAAAAAAGCTAAAAAACTAAAAAAACTATAAAGGTAAAAACCAATAAAAAACTAAAAAAACAACTGAAAAAACTAAAAAAAGGCAAAAACTACAAAAAAAAACTAAAAACTAATAAAAAAAAGTAAAAAAGCTAAAAAACTAAAAAAACTAAAAAAACTAAAAAAAGGTAAAAAACTAAAAAAAAATAAAAAATAAAAAAAAAATAAAAAAAAGGAAAAAACTGAAAAATAAGCTAAAATAAAGGTAAAAACCAATAAAAAACTAAAAAGAAAAAAAGGAAAAAACTAATAAATGACGACACTCAAAGAGAAAGCGACCAGGACAAAAGGAATGTTCGATTAGCAATCAACAAAGCACCGGGACACAGGGAGTATAAATGACGACCAGGACATAAGTAAAAAAAAAAAACTATCTATATATATAAAAATAAGTTGTCAAACTAAAAAAAGGCAAAAACTACAAAAAAAACTAAAAACTAATAAAAAAGCTAAAAAACTAAAAAAACTAAAAAAAAGGCAAAAACTACAAAAAAAACTAAAAACTAATAAAAAAAATAAAAAAGCTAAAAAACTAAAAAAACTAAAAAAACTAAAAAAAGGTAAAAAACTAAAAAAACTAAAAACTAAAAAAAAACTAAAAAAAAGGAAAAAACTGAAAAATAAGCTAAAATAAAGGTAAAAACCAATAAAAAACTAAAAAAAAACTGAAAAAACTAAAAAAAGGCAAAAACTACAAAAAAACTAAAAACTAATAAAAAAAGGAAAAAACTGAAAAATAAGCTAACATAAAGGTAAAAACCAATAAAAAACTAAAAAGAAAAAAAGGAAAAAACTAAAAAAAATTTTCATCTAAAAAACTAAAAAAAACTAAAAAAGGTAAAAACTAAAAGAACTAAAAAAGAAAAAAATAAATGACGACACTCAAAGAGAAAGCGACCAGGACAAAAGGAATGTTCGATTAGCAATCAACAAAGCACCGGGACATAGGGAGTATAAATGACGACCAGGACATAAGTAAAAAAAAAAATTAACAAAACTAAAAAGAAGGTAAAAACTACAAAAAAACTAAAAAGAAAAAAAAACTAAAAACTAATAAAAAAACTAAAAAATCTAAAAATCTAAATAAACTAAAAAAGAAAAAAAAAGGAAAAAAATAAAGGAGAAAAACAAAACTAAAAAACGAATGTATATACAGACCGGTACACCGGGATACAAATGACGACCGGGACAGAGGGAATATAAATGACGACCGGGACACAGGGACACAACTACAACGGGGACACCGGGGGAAACAGGGGGATATAAATGACGACCGGGACAAAAAAACTAAAAAGAAAAAAAAACTAAAAACTAATAAAAAAACTAAAAAATCTAAAAATCTAAATAAGCTAAAAAAGAAAAAAAAAGGAAAAAAATAAAGGAGAAAAACAAAACTAAAAAACGAATGTATATACAGACCGGGACACCGGGATACAAATGACGACCGGGACACAGGGAATATAAATGACGACCGGGACACAGGGACACAACTACAACGGGGACACCGGAGGAAACAGGGGGATGTAAATGACGACCGGGACACCGGGACAGGGAATGGTCGATTAGCAATCACCATCAACAAAGCTCAAGGGCAATCATTAGAATCATGAGGTATAGATCTGAATACAGATTGTTTTCCCATGGACCATTATATGTTGCATGTTCAAGAGTCGGTAAACCTGACAATCTATTTATATGCAAAGACAATGGGACAGCAAAGAATGTTGTATATTCGCAAGTTTTACGTAGTTAAAACCATATATATATATATCTATCTATATTCACAGGTGGGACATAGGGACACAACTACAATGGCGCGTAACTATTATGGCGCGTAACGACTTACGCGCGCGGGGGGGCTTGGGGGGGGCGCGAAGCGCCCCCACCAACTAGGTGTTGGGGTGGCGCGAAGCGCCACCCCAACAGCTAGTATGTATATATATATATATGTATATATATATATATATATATATATATATATATATATATATATATATATATATATATATATATATATATATATATATATATATATATATATATATATATATATATATATATATATATATATAGGTTGTGGTTATAACGGAACACTGAAGATGGTATGAATGGTAATTTGTGGAATTTCACACCATGTTGTGCAACGGCAAGGGAGCTCAACAAGGATATAATAGCCATGAAAGATGGAGTCCCCAGGCAGCCTCTGGCAGTACTCTAGTCCCTTGTTAGTGCTTTCTTTCTGTCAAAAACAGCATTTATTTTTTTTTTTTTTTTTTTTTTTTAGAGGAATCCTATTTAAGCATCGATGAGTAACGAAAGAAAATCTAAGGGGTTCGACACAGGTGCTTTAATACGAGAGGGGGAGTCACATGGTAGTTTCTCACTCATTTGTCGGTAATAAACAACCAAGAGAGATAAAACTCTACAAAAAGAAAACTTCAAACGAGACGACGGCCAGTAGAATTGAAAGACTAAAACAACGCGGATATTTCGCCTGTATCCAAACAAGGCAAAATTAAAAGAAAACTAATCTAAAAACAAATAAAAACCACCACCAATAATAATAAATACAATTGTCGCTACTTATCCACGCAGGGAAAAGCAGCTATTTGAGTTACTTCAATGAGAATCAAAGAGCAACTGAGGAAAAATTATGAAAATTGAAACTTAGTTAATTATTCTGTTGCGAAATAAGCCTCTTGTAAGCTAACATTGAAGCAACTCTTTTTGGTCTAGTGGGTAATCTTGTCCCCTGGTGAATGTGTAAAATTTTAATTCCCCCATCAACTATTGGTTCATTTTTCAAAAGAATATCATAAATTGGGTCAATATTTAAATTCCCTGCGTCTCTGTTTATTGAAATATTAGCAAATATATGTTTTTTAATTTCTATAGCCTCCCTCGCCCACTGAGAAAAACCTCTATCATTAGAAATAGCTGTAGCCTCATCAAATTGTATAAAATGTTCGGGATAAAAGAATTTATGTTCAGCTAGAGCCGAAACAAAAGTTTCGGGAGGATTTCTTAGTTGTAGGGTTTTTTCTATTGAGTTGCGATGCTCAATAAATCTTTCAGTAAATTGTTGGAGCTCTACCAATACAAAACTTTCCACAGGAACAAGGAATTTTATGCACCCCACTAACTAAATCTCCCCGGTTTAAATCCTTCCCAGAATTAAGAACACTACCTAATGGTCTCACTCATTGGAAACAAAGTATCATTGTTACGTTTACCTAAAATTCTTTTAAGCATCTCCCCCAAAGTAGGTACATAAGGTAAAGAAATGAAACTTTTCGGTAAGTTCAATTCTGTGCACTGTGAAACCCCAATAACCCTATTGTTCTGTTTAATGCGTCTATTTTTTATTATTTCATCAATGAATTTAATCGGGTAGCTATTACAAAATAAAACATACCTCAAATATAACAATTCAGAATCTAAAAACTCCTGGGAACAAATTCTGAAAGCTCTATCCACCAGTGCAATCACAACCCCTCGTTTCACTGAAATAGGGTGGCAAGAGTGAAAGTTCAAATACCTATCACTGTGATTAGGCTTTCTATAAACTGAAAAAAGTAAATGGAACTCACTTTGTCTGCCTCATGGCTCACTTTTTAAGCCTCATGGCTTTAAATCACATGACTTCCGAGCAAAAACAAAGGCATTTTAAGTTGTCCAAAGACTTAAATTTTGTCGAAAATTTTTTTAGGAATAGCCTTCCATTTGACATTTTTCTGAGGATTAAGGAAATGGCCGTTAAATCTTTCCACCATGATTTCCATTTGTCAAAGGTTCGTTTGGTCGACAAGTTCAATAGACTTTTGTTTGAAAAAATCCAGAAATCGGATACTTTTTATCCTCGTTTTTGTCTGGGTCCTGCCACTAAGAATTTGTCGTCTAAAACTCTTAGTAGTCAGCAAGAGGCAGGTTTGTCGAAGGGTTTTAGATTCTGTTTTCCAACCCCAATTTCTTATTCAAAAATAATTTCTATGGTAGAGTCAGGAATTATGGCTTCTATTGATAAAGTCGAAGCTCCTCAAGAACTTAGAGCTGAAATCGTAAGGAAACTTAAGACTTTTAACATGAAAAAAATTGAAAATGATATAACAAAAAATGACATTAAAATACTTTCTGATTTGAAAAAGTATAAGACCCTTACTACCACTAGGGCAGATAAAGGCAATACTATTGTAATTTTGGACACTGATGATTATGATCGTAAAATGAATACAATCATTTCGGATACCACTTTTTACAAGAAATTGGATTTCGATCCTACGGATAAATATGTAAAGTCGATTATAAAGGAATTGGTTATTCTTGCCAATGAACATTCTCTTTATTTTGGTTTTAGAGTTACAAACAGGTGTTTGGTTTGGCTATGGGGGCATCTCTCTCCCCTTTATTGGCAAATCTCTTAATGGAATCTATTGAAACCTCCGCCATACACAGTTTTAGGCTCTCTCCTTGTTTCTGGGGCAGATTCATGGATGATGTGGTTTGCATTTGGAAACACGGTTTAGAGTCTTTAGACCTTTTCCATAAACATTTAAATAGTTTTGAAAAAAACGTAAAATTTACAGTGGAGTTTGAAGAAAGTGATAAACTACCTTTTCTGGATATCTTATTGATTAAAAGTGAGTTCCATTTACTTTTTTCAGTTTATAGAAAGCCTACTCACAGTGATAGGTATTTGAGCTTTCACTCTTGCCACCCTATTTCAGTGAAACTAGGGGTTGTGATCACACTGGTGGATAGAGCTTTCAGAATTTGTTCCCAGGAGTTTTTAGATTCTGAATTGTTATATTTGAGGGATGTTTTATTTTGTAATAGCTACCCGATTAAATTCATTAATGAAATAATAAAAAAATAGACGCATTAGACACAACAATAGGGTTATTGGGGTTTCACAGTGCACAGAATTAAACTTACCGAAAAGTTTCATTTCTTTACCTTATGTACCTACTTTGGGGGAGATGCTTAAAAGAATTTTAGGTAAACATAACATTGATACTAGTTTCCAATCAGTGAGACCATTAGGTAGTTTTCTTAATTATGGGAAGGATTTAACCCGGGGAGATTTAGTTAGTGAGGTGTTTAAAATTCCTTGTTCCTGTGGAAAGTTTTATATTGGTAGAACTCACCAACAATTTAATGAAAGATTTATTGAGCATCGCAACTCAATAGAAAAAAACCCTACAACTAAAAAAGCCTCCCGAAACTTTTGTTTCGGCTCTAGCTGAACATAAATTCTTTTATCCCGAACATTTTATACAATTTGATGAGGCTACAGCTATTTCTAATGATAGAGGTTTTTCTCAGTGGGCAAGGGAGGCTATAGAAATTAAAAAGCACATATTTGCTAATATTTCAATAAATAGAGACACAGGGAATTTAAATATTGACCCAATTTATGATATTCTTTTGAAAAATGAACCAATAGTCGGTTGGGGTGTTAAAATTTTACACAATAACCAGGGGACAAGATTACCCACTAAACCAAAAAGAGTTGCTTCAATGTTAGCTTACAAGAGGATTATTTCGCAACAGAATAATTAACTAAGTTTCAATTTTCATAATTTTTCCTCAGTTGCTCTTTGATTCTCATTGAAGTAACTCAAATACCTGCTTTTCCCTACGTGGATAAGTAGCGACAATTGTATTTATTATTATTGGCGTTGGTTTTTATTTGTTTTTAGTTTAGTTTTCTTTTAATTTTCTATCTTGTGCTGAAGACGCCTTGTTTGGATACAGGCGAAATATCCGCGTTGTTTTAGTCTTTCAATTCTACTGGCCGTCGTCTCGTTTGAAGTTTTCTTTTTGTAGAGTTTTATCTCTCTTGGTTGTTTATTGTCATGTCTGGCCAGTTCGGCTTAAGAACTTTCATTTGTCGGTTGTTTCAAGCTACCGTTAAAAAAAGCTGGGCAGCTTCTTGGGGAACATCAGGGAGATTTTAAAGAAACTCCTCCAATACTTAAATGTTGTCAGGGACAAATGAGGAAGGGGGTTAAACTACAAGACAATATATAAATATTACCCAGAAAACAACTTTTTTAAAATGTCCCCTTCACCCACCCCCTTTGAATGAAATGAATAAAAAACGTATTATCTAAATGAATAAGAATCAATAAAGATGAAATGACAAGAGGTAAACTTTAGTCCGACTCTCCTTTTTGGAATAGTCTATCTAACTCCTTTCTCTACAATCATAACAATTACTGATGCAAGTAATTTTTTGATCGGCGCAAATAAAATTAATAAATTTTGCCTATTTAGAATTAGCAAAAGAGGTAGACTCTCTTCGGGAATACAATGTTTTCAAGATTTCATTTTTAGAGTTGCGTTTTCTATTGACATTTCATTTTATTAAATGAAATATAATAAATATTTTATTAATTTATTATTTTATTAATTTATTTAAATAATATAATAATTCATTAATGAATAATAATTGTCATTTCTTTTATTAAACTCCGATCTTTCAAATACGAAGGAGGTTACAACGTCTCAAAACCATTGTTTATCTTCATCTTTAGTATTTTACAACAATGTTTCGGGTATAATAATCATCGCTGGGAGAACTCATTAAAGCATTTCTCGGAGGGGGGCGTGGTCTGAAAGACCAAAATAACTTGGGTAATCAATTTCAATTTTTTCAAGGTATTTTTTTCGTAAAAATCTTGTTTTTTAGGAAACCCTTATCTCTCGGCCTTCTGTTGACGGTATGTATAAGACATTTCAGCTTAAAATCATAGGTTTGAGTTCAAATACTTTTACAATAAGATGCCAGCAAGGAGGAACGATAATGTAGGCTTTGTCAAAACATATTCCTCAGACTAAATAAAACGGTCCCTCTCACCCTCCATATCAAAACAAATTGTAACTGATTACAGTTGATTACATAATTTTTCAGCTACACACTAAAGCGTATGTAAAATAGTAAAACTATTAAGCTAGCAGTAAATAGTAAAACTAGATGTGTTATATAGCAGTATTATATGAGAAACACTCGAGAAGTGAAGTTTGGTTAATGCCAATGAAATGCAACAAAATAGGATGAAAATATAATACTTTATTAGCAAAATTGTGAAGACTAAAACAAAGAATCAAGGAAGGAGGGCCACCCAGAGCGCATTGTATTAAACACGTATAACCTAATCTAACCAAAATAACAACTGAGTATTTAATTCAAATATAGCTCCTATGTATTTTCCCAGCGAGCCAAAGCTAATTGTCTGGTTTTAACACCGTGATAAGCGGGCAATGTCTCCCGTTCGCCATCCAAGCTCTCAACTGTTTTTCGTATACTGCTTAAGTACCCTGATCAAACAGATCGTGGTAACGAACTGTAGTAAGGAGCGACCCGGCTCAATAGTAACCGAAAGTCTAAAAAACGGAATTTTTATAACAATAGTTACATCAAAAGAATCTCATTTTAATCCTGATTTTAAATATATAAGTTTCATTAAGTTTAGACTTACCCATCAAAAGTTACGAGCCTGAGAAAATTTGCCTTATTTTAGAAAATAGGGGGAACTACCCCTTAAAAGTCATGGAATCTTAACGAAAATCACAGCAACAGATTCAGCGTATCAGAGAACCCTACTGTAGAAGTTTCAAGCTCCTATCTACAAAAATATGAAATTTTCCATTTTTTGCCACAAGACAGATCACGGATGCGTGTTTATTTGGTTGTTTTTTTTTGTTGTTGTTTTTTCCCCAGGGGTGATCGTATAGACCCAACGGTCCTACAATGTCGTGTGAGGGCTCGTTCTAACAGAAATTAAAAGTTCTGGTGCCCTTTTTAAGTTACAAAAAAATTGGAGGGCACCTAGACCCTCTCCCACGCTCATTTTCCCCCCAGTCACTGGATCAAAATTATGAGATAGCCATTTTATTCAGCCCCTCACATAGTCGAAAAACCTAATAACTTTGTCTTTGGGGACGACTTACTCCCCCACAGTCCCCGTGGGAGGGACTGCAAGTTACAAACTTTGACCAGTATTTACACATTTTTATGGTTATTGGGAAGTGTACAGACGCTTTCAAAGGGATATTTTTGGTTGGGGGATGGGTTAAAGGGAGGGGGTTATGCGGGGGGAACTTTCCATGGAGGAATTTGTCATGGGGGAAGAGAATTTCCATGAAGGGAGCGCAGGATTTTTTTTTAGCATTTTTATGGCACTTGGTATTAACCAAGTGACATGTAGCAATCGCAAATTCTGTCGGTTTGTCTGTCGGTCCCAGTTTTGCTAGTTTAGGGGCTTCCAGGTAAGCTAGGACGATGATATTTGGCAGGCGTATCAGGGACCGGACCAGATTAAGTTAAAAATAGTTGTTTCCCCGATTCGACCATCTTGGGGGGGGGGATTGGAGGACGGTTAATTTGAAAAAATTAGATCGGGTCTTAATTAAATTTGATATTTAGAAGGATATGATTTCTTAGAGCTCTTACTTTTTTTTCCTCATTTGACTATCTGGGGGGAGTGGGGGGGCCGTTAATTCTAAAAAATTAGAAAAAATGATGTATTTTTAACTTACGAACGGGTGATCGGATCGCAATGAAATTTGATATTTAGAAGGATATCGTGTCTCAGAGCTCTTATTTTAAATCCCGACCGGATGTGGTGACGTTGTGGTTGGGAGGGGGAAACCTAAAATCTTGGAAAACACTTAGAGTGGAGGGATTAGGATGAAATTAGGATGAAGTCCTAGATACATGATTGAAATAACCGGAACGGATCCGCTCTCTTTGGGGTAGTTGGGGGGGGGGTAATTCTGAAAAATTAGAAAAAATGAGGTACTTTTAACTTACGAACGGGTGATCAGATCTCAATGAAATTTGATATTTAGAAGGATATCGTGTCTCAAAGCTTTTATTTTAAATCCCGACCGGATCTGGTGACATTGGGGGGAGTTTGGGGTGGGGAACCTAAAATCATGGACAACGCTTAGATTGGAGGGATCGTGATGAAACTTGGTGTGAAAATAAGCAGAAATCTTAGATATGTGATTTACATAATTGAAAAGGATCCGCTCTATTGGGGATGGGGGGGGGTAATTCTGAAAAATTAAAAAATGACGTATTTTTAACTTACGAAGGAGTGATCGGATTTTCATGAAACTTCATATTTAGAAGGATCACGTAACTCAAATCTCTTATTTTAAATCTCAACCGGATCCAGCGTCATTGGAGGGGGGACCGAAAATCTTAGAAAATACTTAAAGCGGGGAGATCAGGATGAAACTGGATGGGAAGAATAAAAACCTGTCTAAGATACGTGATTGACATAACCGGACCGGATCTGCTCTCTTTGGTGGAGTTGGGGGTGGGGGGGGGGGTAATTTTGAAAATTGAGGTATTTGTAACTTACGAGTTCCCTCCTCAACGCCCCGCTTATTACGCTAAAGTTTTTTACTGTTTTAAAAAGTAGAGTTGAGAGAAAGAGTCAAACTTTAGCGTAAAAAGCGGGGCGTTGAGGAGGGAACTGCCCCTTTCATATACGGAATAATTTCTGTTCGTTTTAAGTTTTAATGTCGCTCCTTACTTTCAGTTGAATAACTTGTTTTTTTATTTAATTTAATCTTTAGGAACGAATGACCCACCACATAGCATTTCAAACTTTGAAACTGGGACGCTAACTAAATAGTCTTTGATAGCCCTCAATCGATTGACACTCAGAATTTTCAGTTGATATCATTTTTGTCTTCATTTTGCCAAAATTGTTATCTTGTGCCACAATATGGCAGAAAACGACGCAATTTTGCAACATAGTTACTTACAAGGGGCCTCAAAACATTCAGTTTCTATTCGAATAAGCCTCAATCCCTCTATTCTATGCCCCTGGTTTAACCGATCACCCTTGAAAAAACAAGGAAAGGTTATTAGATGTCCCAAGGAAAGGTTAAACAGATCCTTGAAAAACAGGAAAGGTTAAACAGATGATCAACCTTCTCTAAAAATACGGAATATTGAAGCCTCTGCCGTAAAGTTTTTGAATCCCCTGATATACTGTATTTCAAGATGCAATTTTTATAAAAAAAAAAAAATTCCTTTTCGAGACTGTATTCGCTTTTTTTAAATCATGTTAAAATTTCACATGCTAGTCATTTTTTGTGAGTAACTTTAAATTTGATGAATTTAAATGTTTGAAATGACCATGAAAATCCAATTCTTTTGGCATAAATATTGTTATAGAAGTTTTATTTTTATTTGTATTTACAGTTAATATTAGCAGGAGTTGCTCTTTACCCACATAAACTTACAACAAACGGTTAAACAGATAAAAAACATCTAAACAAATAAAAGATATAAAAGTAAATTTAATATGCATGTTAGATTAGAAATGAAATGGAAAAAAAAAATAAGTTGACCAGTTTAGGTAAATACGTTACACACGTAAACCAATAAATTGAAAGCACACGTTTTATCACGGAACTATAGCAGAAAAACCTCTCTCTTTGTAATTTGGATTAAAACTAATATAAAAAGTTTTCCTTTCGTTTTTTAAGCTTCCAGTAGAGACTTCCGGATGTGAAGCCTTTTTTAAGCTTCCCGTAGTGACTTCCGGATGTGAAGCCGAAATATTAGGACTTTTATTTTTATACTAACATTTGTTTTTATTTTTCAATGTCTTATTAGGAAATTTTACACGTTTTTGATATATTTCCTTTTAAACTGATATTGAAAAGGCAGTGGGGTTTAAGAAATTGTAAACCAATAAACTGAAAGCACACGTTTTATCACGGAACTATAGCAGAGAAACCTCTATCTCTGTAATTTGGGTTAAAACTAATATAAAAACAGTTTTCCTTTCGTTTTTTTATGCTTCCAGTAGAGACTTCTGGATGTGAAGCCGAAACACCGGGACTTTTATTTTTCTTTTATACAAACATTTGTTTTTATTTTTCAATGTCTTTGAAATTTTACACGTTTTTGATATATTCCCGTTTAAATTGATATTGGAAAGGCAGTGAGGTTTAAGAAATTGTTTACACACCGAAGATTTCCTTTCTTGAGGGAGGGTTGGTATCTAAGGTAAAGTTTATCCAAATACTCCCTCTTAGCCCAAGAAGTACCAAATTTTCAAAAACTTCGAGATTTGGGGTTAAAACCACACCAAATTTGAAGCGATATACCCCCTCCGCAAAAACCCTAGTCCTTCTGGAATTATAGTGAATAAATCACACAAATTTAAAATATTGTATTTATTTGGCGATTCCTCTTGAATTTTTAAAACTGGATTTCTTTTTTCTCATTTTTCTTTCTTCTTTAACTGTATACTTATCTGGTTTCAGAAATTTGAAGTTTAATGACCTATTCAGTCAGACTACCAGTCAGAATGAGATCTAATCCGTTTACCCCCTTCCTTCTCACAGGCCGATCTGTGATTATTAATAAAACAATAAGGTGATAAGCAAATAGCAGAATTAAATTTATTTAAATTAAATTTTAAATTAAATTTCCCATCCCTCTTTTCCCACGTCTTTCTATAGCTCTTGAATCAAACATAAATATATTTTTTAAAGAAAAAAATGCGTTAAAGGATAAAGTATAGGTTTAAAATTTTCTTTTCGTTTTTTCTGTCAAACGTGTTCAATACGCATTTAAAAGAAAAATAATTATTTGTCAATAAAACAAATTTCTCTTTTACAGTCTATTAATCAACTAAAAACAAATAAAATAAGAAGAATACAAAGTCCGTTTGAAATACCTGTACAATCATTTTGCAACAGATGTTTTTAATATTCCACACGATCGTTATCTTTTTTTTTTTCTTAATACGAAATTCCAGATGTGAATCTAACCAGGCAAAAAAAAAAAAAAAAAAAAAAAAACTGCGCACTCAGTCGAAAATAAACAAATCCTAGATTGGTGGATTTTTAATCATAGGGAGATTTATCGTCAAATTTTAAACCCTCTTCGGACCTAAATGAGCAGAATTTGGTTCTCTTTCCTCTTTTTTTATTATAATTGAGCGCTATCGCAGTTCTTTTAACAATTAAAAAAAAATGTTTTTTGACGTTGACGTTTTATTTGTCACTGTTAGACCTAACTTCTAAACCAAGGTTCAATTTTAGGAGATCGAGCTTTTAAATTACCCCCCCTCCCTATCCTCACCTCCCTGGTGAAATAGCATTGATTCAATCGTATGTGTCTTGTTGTTCGCTGATATGGATATCTACCCTTACTTCCTCTACACACTCGGTTTCTTCTATCGACGAAATTATTAAAGAAACGAAATTTTCTTTCACCAAGCCTAGTCTAAATCTTCGGTCTGTGGATCTCGCATCCTACACATATTTTCCTTTGTCTTTAGTCCACGGGCAACTGCCGGCCATTTTCAAGAGTCCAGCTTTGGTTTCTAAATTATCATTATTTCGCCTATTGAAATGCTACTGACGTAATTCTACGCGGTACGTTTGGCCTGACTTTAATCCGGTAATCGCAAGTTTAAGGGAATATAATTCGCTACCAGCTACAGAACGAGGTGGTCATTCGTTTGGGACTTTCGAAAAATTGGTGTTGTACTTCCCTTAAGAAGAGTTTAATTTACAGGGTCAAAATGATAACTGATTTTTAATAGTAAATTCCAAACTTTTTATTTATTATTACTATTGTGGATTATTTGTGGTGTATTAGTTATTATATATTAGTATTAGTTATTATAGAGGATGGTTCACCCCAACCCCCCATTGCACTTCCTGGCTGAAGGGCCATGAAACGGAGATCAGCACTGCCGGTTTGGACCTTAAGGGTCTAGTGCCGTCTTACTTACTTACTTACTTACTTACTATTAGTCATTATAATTATGTTGTGGTAATATATGTTGGATTTTTTGACGAGAGGTTGAAACCTCTCAAAGTTGAAACGTGCCCAGATCAAATTTATATTATTTCGAAGGTGTAAGTGTTGATGTTTGGTTTCTCGCGTCACGTGGTCCAAAAGTTATTAGTGAACAACAGGATAGTGACTATTTTACGATTTATTTTGTATTTGATTTTTCTCCTCTCTTCCCTGTTTCCATCGCCATGGAGCTTTTCGGAGGGGAGGAAGATGTGCTTTTTGTGCATTTTGTGATCATTAATTGTTGGCTAATATATCATTGAAAGAATAAACTCCGAACTCTGAACTCCTTCTGGTGTTGGGAAAGTTCGATAATGGGCCCTTTGTCTTTGAAACGGTCAGCCGAGAAGTCATGCATTTAAGGTTAATGTATTTTCTGAAATATATAATTTTAAGACAGTCCTAAAGTTTTAGCCATTAACGAAAGGGTAAGATACTCATAGCAATAGATTCACTAGTTTCAAATCCATCCATTCATCAAACAAGAAATACGATAATAATTTGACTTTTTCTTAGAGAATGACCTAAAAATACAAAAATTCCCGCCCCTCCTCAAGGACTTTTTACCCATTTTGACCTGTTTTTTAAGGGGACATCAAAACGAAGCAGATACAGCAAATTTCAATATTGTAACTCGGCAGGTGGATAAAACCTAAGCTTCAAGATTTAAGCTTTAACTACTACTACTACTACTAATAACTCACTGCAGCACCAAGCCGCCTGAGGCCAACACAGCCACGCACGCTCCTCCTCCAACCTAATCTATTTAAAGCCTCCCTCTTTACACCCTCCCAGGAAGTTCCAATTTCCTTTAAATCTTTATTTATGACATCCTCCCAACCCAGACAAGGACGACCTGCTTTCCGTGTAGCCCTAGACGGTTGGCCAAAACTAAGTATTTAAAAACAAGACAAATCAATGATATACATGCAAAAAAGTGACTTTCCTTGTTTTCAAAGTGAGGGTGGGGAGTCAAGGACTCCATCTGGTTTCTGACCATTTTGGTTGTTCCATCCAGTACATTTCGGAGCCACCATTTCGAATAGTTTCAAGCTCGTTTTTGAAATCCTTAAGAAATTTGTTTTTGTGATAAACCCTTACTATTAAGATAAATCTATTTAGTAGTTACCATTACTGAACTGCCTTTATATAGAATTTTTTTTTTCCCTGGATTTTTTTTTCGAAACTCTACAATACAGCAACCCTGACAAGTCGATAAGTTTGAAAAGTTAGATACGTTCTCATGATAACATACTTCATGGTAAATACTCATGGTAATTCATGGTAAATACTTTGTCCGTAACGTGGGCAGATTAAAGTTGACGAGCTTTACTTAAGAGTTTACGTTACACACGTTCTTGTTACACGAATGGAAAGTCACTACAGCAGCAACAAAATTAAATTTCCAGATGAGTTATCATTAAATTTTAATAGCCCTCTTCCATTATTACTTGACATGAGCTTAAATCTCCGTCTCCACTCACATTTATGGCACATATCAAACCTGGCGGAACTGCGCCAATCATTTTAAGAGGTGTGCCAGTGTTTTGGGGACTGTGCCAAGCGTGGAGGAACTGTGAAGCACATTCGGCGTTTCGAGATGTACATCAGATGGCAGAGTCAGTGCCCCCTTGAAGGTAACCTACCTTAAACATTTAGCACAGAAAATTGAGTACCAACAGTGTAAAAGCCGCCTAAGACGCCAAGTATTTAGATATGTCGACAAGCATGAAAAGCTAGCGCCATTCTAAGAATATTCGCGGCAAATCAATTAATACGAATGTCAGGAAATGGCGGAACAAAAAGACGGCATCAGCGGACATTCAGGAGCCGGAAAATCAGAGACCATTCTAGCGAACTTCCACCTAAATTACATACCTAAATTTCAGGGAAATGAAAGGAGTTAGTAAACAAAAGATGAAATCAACAATATTTATAAGTTTCAGTTTGAATTTCCATAATGCCGAAGATAAACATATTTTTTATGGGGTACAAAGCTAGCACTTCACTGAAAACTAAGCTTGTTGTTGCACATAATTGTATACTAAAATTGACCGATATCATAAGTGCTGAAATACTATTGGAAACCTTATAAATTTTCCTTTTGTTTTCTACCTGGTACTTATGGACTTTCCTGTTCCTCAGAGAGCATCCTGTTTTTGCGTCACTTTGAATTTTCAGTACAGCGCTGTTTATTAGTATTCTACAAATACAGGGATATACAATAAATCAATTTATCTAAGTTAGTTTTTAAGATATATCTTGTATATGGACGGGGGTCAGTGGCGTGACTCTGTAAGCTTAGCTGGAGCGGACCCAGCTCTAAATGGGTACCTGGAGAAATCTGGGGAAGGTAAACAGGAAGGGTGTACAAAAGCACAGGATGGTTGGCCTCCAACCCCCCACTGCACTTCCTCGCTGAAGGGCCAAGAAATGGAGATCAGCACCGCCGGTAGGGACTGTAAAACCCTTTTTTTTTACCTTTTTCGAAGCTCCGTTCTTTAGTTTTATAAGATTTTTTTTTTACTAGTAAAGAAAAGAAATATGCCTTTTCAGGAGACATAAATTTTCAGAGCAATAAAATAAAGTAAAACCAAACCAAGAACTGAAAAGTTCACCGTCAGTGGGAAAAAAAAAACCTAGCAATCTTTCAACCAACATGACTGAAAAGACATCAATAAACTTAGAGGACAGACAAATATTTTTAAAGTTTACAGCTCCCTCGAACACAATGAGGGTATATAATAATATAAAAAGGTAAAAAAGAAGTGATAATTTCGGGGAGGGGATTGGTCCGACAAGGCCCCTCTCTTATGCACGTACTTATACACTCGAGAGCTCCATTTTTTTTTCGTCTTGTACCTGCTCTTGTGGAGTAAAAGCAAGAGGTTCTTCAAACTTGTTTTGTATTTTATATTAAAGAAATAGTTAAAATATCGAGCTTTTAGTCTGGTTTAATCCAGTTTCCTTATCGGTCGTAAAATTATAATTACTAAAAAAATAACGTTCTTCTGTATAAAATTTTGTTTTAAAATAGCAAGCATGAGATATAAGCTCACTCTTGTGAAAGTGTACCGAATTCCCAACGTAACAAACAATCGCACCTGTTTATACCTTAAAATTCGGGTGCGACCTCTTTAGAGATCAATAAAACATGTAAAATGATTTTGTATTTAAAAAAAAAAAAAGAACGATGAAACCGCTGAAAAATCAAAGCTTTACGCACTATTTCTCAGTGACTCGAATTCGGAACTCGACATATCGTTGTAAAGTAGCCGAGCCGATAGACTGTGGTTTCTTACTGCTTATGTGATTTTTCATTTTAATTTCTGTTTCTTTTGAATTACATTTATTCGTTGACATTAATCTCTGTTTGTTTTAAGTTATTATATGACTTTATTTCTGTTCATTTAATATAGCTCTTAACTTTTCATTCAGACAATTTTTTTATTTAAGTACAGTAAGAAAAATTGAAAGTGATATGAAAAGCCTAGAATTTAGATAGCTATAAGAGAAAACACAACCTTAACCACTTTCAAGGGTTGCTAAATTTGAATCCACCGGACAGTGTAGCAAGATGAAGTTAGAAATGTCTTCCTCTTCCTTCATTACAAGAAAATAGGCGAAAACTAGAAGTTTACCTTCAACCTAGTTTACAAAACTTCAATTAAAGAGAAAAGAAAGATCGCTACCCTGTAATTCCATTTTTCTTTCTTTGAAAACCTCTAAATAAATTGTCGTTGCAAAAGAAAAGTCTGAAAACTTACCGAGGCGGGATAACCGGTGGAATTAGTTGAGCTGCCGGAGGTTTTGTTGACAAGGAAATACTTCTTGCCTAAAAAAAAACAAAAAACTATTAGCCTCTTTAATGGAAACAATGATATAGGTCGGAATGGCAAAGTTAGTTCCACAAGAAAAGTCAACCAAACTAGTTTTGAATTCCCTTTTTCGTCTCAAAGACCGAAAGCCTTTGATCTCGTCCAAAACGTCACAACTTTATTTCGAATTAAAAGTACAAAATCTGTGAAATAATTTGAAGCTAACTTTCTAAACAACATTAAACCTTAGAGGTTTATGTTCCTAAACATAAACCTATAAGCGTTTATGCTTTGGTATGTTATACAAGTTTTGAAGGATCTTTGGTATGTTTTACCAAAAACCCTCATCTACAAATTCTGGTATGTTCTTTTTGCAGTTCTACAGTCTTGATGCTTAAATACAAAACAAAAATATTGCTAAGAATATAAGAGTTCAAAATAGGGATGAAACCTTTCAATCGACAGAGAAACAAATATAAAATTTTAACTGACTATTTCGGACACATATACAGTGTCCATCATCAGCAGTAAAACTGCTGAAAACAAATCCGAGTTTTACTGCTGATGATTGACACTGTATATGTGTCCGAAATATTCAGTTAAAATTTTATATTTGTTTTACTGTTGATTAAAAGGTTTCATCCCTATTTTTAACTGTTATATTTTCGTCATGGAAAGGCAGTGTGGTCTACGAAGTTATCTAAAAATATTGCTATTATCCGATAGCCAAGATTTGGCTTTATTCATCTAGCAAGTAACAGTTCCAAAATTTGCTTTTCTATTCGCTTCATTGTGATATTCAATGGAAAAATAGATCAAATTAGTCGTAAATCGTTGAAAGAAACGTAGTCTTATTTTTAGGCAGGTTTGAGTCATTATTTAAGAAAACGTCTAAGTAACAACGTAATTCTGGCTCAGATCTGAAACTAGTCAAACCATTTATGTGACTATCCTGTCCTTTTGTTGATAGTTACACCTGTAGGCTTGTCTCAAATTCAAAAGGGCCATAAACCACAAGGCTTCTCTCAATCTCCGGACCTACTTTTTTTTTCCACCACAAGGACAGATTAAATCCAAGACTACCACGAGCATAGGTACCGGCTTAAGGGAAGTTGCTGATGCTTGGTTTTTTTTTTCTCCGGGAGAGGGGTCAATCGGCTTTATATCATGAAATCCTCCTCCATTTTTCATTGGCAGGTATGGATCGAGTTCATGATGAAATTAAAGGATATGAGATAAAAAGGATATGATCGAGTAGAGCGGTATTTGACAAAACCTATCGGTATTCAGACAGAAAATTACTATAACCATGGATGTATTGACATCAACTTGGATAAAATCGGAGATACGTGGGAGGATGAAACACTAGTTTGAAGGCTTCTAACTATACTTTTCTTTCGGTCATCCAATAATGTACTAGCATATATAGAAGAAATCATGGGTTTTTTCCAACAATGTTTCCAAATTATTTTTTCTTTTAAAAACTAATGCAACATGTAACATGCCCACCCTTCAGCTAGAAAATTGTTGTCGGAAGTGAAGTGGGGCAGGGGTATTGGACCTGCCTCGGGCCCACTTCAAACCTCTACTTTAATAAATCAAAATTTTGCTTGACTCCACTTCAAACTAAGTGCTGCAGCTGAAAATAAAATAAAACAAATTCTAAAGATAAAAGAAAAGAAATTTCTGAAAATAAAAGCTGGTAGGGAGACAAAGAGGAGATATTGAAGCGACAATAGAAAAAGTGACAAAATAAAAAATGAGACGAGCTTCTAATGAGAACCGTATATATATATATATATATATATATATATATATATATATATATATATATATATATATATATATATATATATATATATATATATATATATATATATATATATATATATATATATATTATATATAAACTCTAAAATCTCCAAGTGAATAATTACTGGTCAAGCAATATTTTGGAAACGGCTTATCATACTAATTTGAAACTTCCACGGAATAATGAGGAGGGGGTGTTCAACAGACCAAAAAACAATATGTGAATAATAATACTACAACAACTGTTACCACTGCTATTAATACCGCTTACGAAAAATAACCCTAATAGAAATTTTCTTAAGAAACCATGAATAACAAAATCTATTCTAGTTTCAATAAAGCAGAAAAACCGACTTTATATGAATTATTTAAAGGATCATACAGATGGTGATTTTGTAAAATTCAAAAAATTTCGGAATACTTTAAATTCAGTAAAACGGAAAGTTAAGAAACTTTATTTCCAAAATGAAATTTTATGAATCCAAGGGAATATGAAAAATACATGGAAAACTATAAACAAACTTTTGGGTAAATTTCATAGTAAGGAGGAGGTGAGAGCCATGGAGACGACAGGAGCTCGTCTTACTGATTATCAGCACATTGCTGAATTTCTGTTTGGTTATTTTGCAAATGAAGGAAATAGACGTTGCGATCAAGCGCGGGCTAACCTACGAACATCTGCGAGTTATGGATTTGTTTTTGAAAGGCAGCCTGCAAGTAAGAATTCCTTTGAGTTTGCAAGATATTTGGAACGGGATTCATGGCTACGATGAAGTCACGCTCTTGCGGGTTGGATGAGTTGTCGCTGAAGCTCATGAAAGCCGCAAACACGAGTGTCTTAACTGTCTTGACGCACCTCATCAACGCTTCTCTGGAGTCTTCCTGAAAGCACTAAGGATTGCAAGAGTGGTTCGTCTTCATAAATGAGGCAAACAAGATGACCCAGCGAATCGAAGACCTATATCTATTCTCTCACTTTTCTCTAAGTTATATGAGAAAGTGGTATATGCCCAGTTAAGCTAGTATATTAAAAAGAATAAAATTCTAATGGAAAACCAATTTGGTTCAGAAAAGGGTTATCTACGGATATGGCAGTTCTGAAATTGGTTGATTGGATTAGTGATGCATTTGAAGCTGGTCTCATACCCGCAGCTGTGTTTTTGGATATGAAAAAAGCATTCGATACGGTGAACCAGTCAGAGTTTATTCAAGCTCTTGACTCGACTGGAGTGAAGTGGTTTTCATAGTGTCTACACAATCGGTATCAGATAGTTCAGAATGGATTATTTTTATCTTCAAAAAAGAGTGCGGGGTCCCACAAGGTTCAATCCTGAGACCCCTCCTTTTCATCATTTTCATTGATCGAGTGAAGCATTACCTGTCAGTGGTTGTTGTCATCCTGTTTGCATATGACACTTCGCTCTTTCTAGCAGCGCCCTCACTTGACATTTTATATAATAAAATTCATCATACAGTTTCTGAATTTCTAACTTATTCTTAACAAAATCTATTAACCCTAAACTTTTCTAAAACTTTCTTCATGACATTTTCTAGACTCTCGTCAAGTGCTGGGAATGATCAAATCATGGTTCGAGGAAATGTGATAAAAAGAGTAGCAACAACGACGTATTTGGGTTTTTTGATTGACAAAATCTCTCGTGAAAAAACCATTCGAGTGCGATAGCTGAAAAATTAAGCAGAGGCTTCGGGGTGACGCGAAGAATTAAAAATCTAGTCCTAAAAAGATTCTGATAATGATCTATATTCTGAATAGAGATCATTCTGATCTCTATAGAGATATATTCTGAAAGATTCAGAATATAATCTATATTCTGTCCATATTATTAGCCGAGGATGCTCTACATGGGCAAGTAATTTTGTAACATGCTTCAAAAGACTACAGAAACTTCAGAATAGAACTGTAAAATTATTATCAGAATTTTATGATTCTGATGAGGTTCCTGCACATGAGCATTTTAAAAAGAATGAGTTAATGAATTTATCCCAAAGTCGAGACTACCAAGTTGCGATTTTCTGTACAAATATTTGAGTCAGCTGCTCACTCCTGCTTTTGAATTTTTTTTTTACTTTTAATAGAGACCGCCACGATCATAATACAAGAAAAGCTGATAACTTAACTCACGAGTTTAGGAGTACTACTCGGGAATCTTTTGTGATTCGCCATTATGGTCCCCATGTTTAGAATATATTGCCCGAGTGCGTGAAAAAATGTACCTAGTCTGCCGGCTTTCAAGTCAAGAGCAAAGAGGTTTCTTTTATCTCGTGAGTGAATTTGATGTGCAGCCCACTCCAGGTTCTAATTCTGTTCAAGGTATTTCACCAATCTTCGTCTTGTCTTTTCCTCTTTCTCTTTTTCCCCAATTCCTTCAACAGTTGAGTTTCTTGTGTGTTGAGTAGCTCGTTATAAATGTGCTTCTAACTAGCTGAGAGTAAAAACCTTGCTTGTCCTTCCAAGCTTATTGCCTTTCTTGGCACATAAAATGCAAAAAGTCTTTGTCTTCTTTTTTTAATAAATGTAAATGTGTGTAATGTATGGATTCAAGACAACTACTACTACTACGACAATTATGCCTCCTACTACTACTAAGGCTATAGGTATGAAGGTGAAAATTCAGGAAATGCTGAGGGGAAAGTTGAACTAAATCAAAAGACACTATGTGTATGCAGGTTAATAATCATGCATGCCCCTTAAACAATCATTGCTTGACTTTGCGTCAAAAGTCGCAAAAGCATGTTCTTTTGGCCATCCAATAGTGTGCTAGCAAATTATAACAAATTTAAGAGTTTTTTATAAATTATTCATTAAATAATATATAAATTAAATAATATAAATTATTTTATAATTTAAAATAATATATATTTATATATAATTATATTTATATTTATATTATATTATATTTATATTTAAAATAATATAAATATAAATTAAATAATTATTATCAAATAATATAAATTATTCATTTTCTTTTGAACACCAGTACTGCCATATCTCGGAAGCTTTCGATTGCAAAAGCGTACCGTAAAGGTTCATAATAGCATCTTTAAAGAAGGAAAAAATGCAAGAACAAAAAGAGAGATATGTTTAAATTACTAATGTAATGTTCATTTTTATGGTTTCGTTCGAATTTTTACAAATTCGTCCCCAATGCCGCTCCTAATGGTCTCATGTAGGTGATCGACGAAAAGGATTTTAAACAGATGAAAATGGGGTAAAAATTGATACTTGTTGCATGTTATAAAGAAAGAATTTCATTTTTTTTGTTATTTTTTTTGTAAAGGCTATATGAGATCATTAGGGGTAGGGATGGAGATGGATTGTTAAAAAAATACACAAAACTATAAAAATGAGCATGAAATTGGCAACTTAGAAATATCTCTCTTTTTGTTCTAGCATGTCTCCTTCTGGAGAGTCGCTGTTCTAGACCTTTACCAAACATACTCTTGGCAGTTATCGATTTTAGGAATAAGTTTTGGAATAGAAAATGTTAAGGCGAATTTTCCTCCGAATAATTACCAAGACTATTTAAAATTCAAAACTACACATGAACTTATAATAGCTTAATTCAGCAACAAACATTCAAACTAAGACAAATAAATACAAATAAGTAAAGGTGTAAAGTCGCTTTTCCTCCTGATTATTTTTCAGCACTATTTTTGTAATGGTTTTTCTTGCAAATTATAAAATAAATTAATATAATAAATTAATATATTAATTAATATAAAATTAGTAATATAAATTAAATAAATTAATATATTAAATAAAAAATAAATTTCCATTTAAGTACCAGTACTGGATTTTCTCGGGAGCTATCGATTAAAAGAAAATATATTCTTGGCAGCTATCGATTCCAGAAATAAATGATGGTTCAGAAAATGTTTAGAGGAATTCTCGGTACTTCCTTGTTAACTATTATCCACTCAAGAAGTGAAGTTAGGTCAATCATAATGAAATATACCAAAATCTGATGACAATATAATAGTTTAGTAACAAAATTATGGAAACTACAGCCAGGAATTATGAAAGGAGGGGGGACACCCGGAGCGATTATATTAAATACCTAACCCATCAAAATACCATCTTTCTATATTAAATATTTAATAAAAAGATACCTATCAACTGAGCCTTAGCAAATTGTCTGGTTATTGTCTGATCTGTTAGTGTCTGATCCTTGAGTGTGAACTAGCTAACAAGGAAGTGCCGAATTGTCCTCTGAATTATTATTAATAATGTTTCCTACTCAAAACTAAATATTGATTAGCAGATCAGTTCAGCAATAATCACGAAAACTAACACAATTAAAAGCGTGTAAAAGTCGCTTGACATATTGGTTATTTTTCAGCACTACTTGCTTTGCAATAATAAGACGACAGCGTTTTGTTTGTGTTTAATTCTCTTCATATTGTCATAGCATTGTTATTGTAATTCCGTGTTGTTGTTTTTTCGAAGTGGATGTCTCCGTGGCAGTTTCGGTCCTGTTTACTCCTTGTTGAGTTATTATCATAATCAGCGTCATTGGCATTTTTGTTGTTTTATTTTTAATGTAGTTAGATGACGTTTTGTTTACTTTTGTTAGGTGACATTAAGTCATCAAATATCTCGGGGATGATAACGCCACGACTTTTATTTTATTTTTATTTTACCCTTTTCTTTTTTCCCTCCTAATTTCCTCCCTTACTTTGATGTGTCGATATTACCATGGACACATATAAGGGGGGACAGGAGGGGACACCAGTCCCCACTGGCTGTATGACGCTGCCTTATATTTTTATATTTTTGTTTTGAGATTTATATTATAAAGCAATGGTGATTATAAATGGTAATTATTATAAAGCAATGAGGTGATGAGTGGGAATTTTTCTTTTGGAATTAATATGCCACAACTTATGCAGATCAAATTAAAACAAAAGAGAAATAAATTAATCATCAACTGAATAGTCCTTATGTTACAGACTATTTGGATTTTCATTGGATAATTACCACAACGCAGACAGCTTTGGTTTGTCGCGCATAAATAATGATACGTACATAATAAATCACTTAGAGTACATAATATAACCAACAATAAGCACGACATATTGGATCACAGTATTCATACTGATTTCATTCTCCACGTACTCATTTAGAGCTGGGTCAAATCTGCCTGAGCTTACAGAGTTACACTATTGATCCCCATCCCGAACCATTAACACCAGGACTCAAATCCCTGACCTCACGATTTCAAGTCCGGAGCGCTAACCACTTGGCTACGACGACCATCACCGGGCACACCAATATATATTTAGTGCCCTAGTATTGTCGAAAAGGGTGAGAAATAGCATATTTGTTGCTCATGTATCAGTAGTGGCATCCACCATCTTGATGCGTCTCAGTGAAGCCACTTGGATGTATTTTTTGAATATTCTCCCTTGTGTTTCCTGTTCTCCTGAAACACATGGGCCGTTTAATTAGAATAATAAGCTTTTTAAAGTTAAAAAAACCTTTAGCGTAAAAAGCGAGGTATTGAGAAGAGGTCAACCCCCTCACATACGGAATAATTTCTGTTTGTTTTGAGTTTCAATGTTGCTCCTTACTTTTAGGTGATTTTTTTTTCAATCTAATATTACATGAACCTACTCTAACCACCAATTCAAAATCCATGCTAAGAATCCTAACTTTCAGGGTTAACTTTTTAGGTTGTATATCCAGGGAGATAATTCGTCAGTTGGAGCAGTAGTTCTGCCTAAGCCATAGCAGAGAAAATAGAGAATGATTGTAAACGATTTATTCACAAAAAAAAAACTTTTTTATTTGCTTAGAATTTAATTAAAGGGAGTCAATCAGGTAAAATTTAACTTTTCACTTTTCTGACTGGCTTGAAGTACCGAGGACATTGAAGTTCTGAGGGTAGTAACACATTTCGGTCATTCTTACCACGTTGAACTACGAAAATCAACGGTATAATCTAAACAGATATACTTAACAATAGATTTTGTTCATAAAAATTCAAACATTAACAATCTTTTATTCTCAAACACAAATGCATCTTCAAAGGAAAACCACCATACGCGTTCTTAAACAATTGAGAGCCGTATATTTTTAGCATATTTACCGCTGAATCTTCATATTATTCCCACTACTCACAAAAATTGCACATCTGCATCTGGAGGTCTTTTTCATCAAAAATTTAACTTCCAACTTTCTCTAATTTTGGTAAAGTTCTAGATTAGGTGTTTCTTTCTATCTTCTAAAGTACCATAGTCTAATTAGGTCAATGTAACTTTCAGGAATGAAAAGGGTCGAAACCTACCCGGTGAAGATGTTATAAAGTTAATATCGCTATTCCTTTTTTATTTTCAGTGCTTAGAAGCACTGGCAAAAAAATATAAAACTAGCGCTTGATAAAAAAATTACTTAATTTTTGGTTTTAATCTCTTTTTCGTTGGCTCTAGTCTTTTAAATGCAATTCCTGTTATTTCTTTCACAGAACGTGCGCATCAATAAATGGATCAATAAAAGGATAAAACATTTATTACAATATTACAATAGTTTGGTACTCGTTTGACTGAAGAATAAACTGCAGAGAAAATGTAGTTCGATGCACTTTCCTTGGGCTATAATGAAAGAAAGGATAAGATGGCCTGACCACGTTTTATGGCTGAAGAACAATAGATTATCTAAGATTGCGCTATTGGTCATCCACCGGATCTAAATGAAAAACAGGTCCTTCCCAAATGTGATGGGAAGGGGCCATAAGAATGAACTTCAAAGAAGATGGAAGTTCATGGGAGGGGATAATTGAATAGACTGGGTGGAGAAGGAACGTATGAAGCTGTGTTGGCCTTAGGCGGCTTGGTGCTGCAGTAAGTTGTTAGTAGTAGTAGTATTATAAATCAGCAAAAGAAGTTGCTTTGTTCAATCTTAAGCTAGTAAAAATTGGTTTTTGCCGTCATTTATTGCCTCCCATCGCTCTCTACGTTCTGCCCTTCCAAATTGTGGATTTGTTTCAAATCTTTAGCCAAATATGCTATCCAGACTTGACTGACATCAAACACCAACCAAAATGCACATTAGACTGTTCTTAAAGTTGATGTTCTTGGGAAAGGCAAAAAAAAAAATAAAAAAAAAAAATCGGAACATTTTCACTCAAGATCAGAATTTATATCCACTCTCATTGATACTAGAACATTTCACACATCAAGTTAAAAACCAATCAGATCATGAATCAACAGAATGTTGTCTCTCCGGAACTGAGAAATCACGTGTTTGGCATAGAAAAATACGCTATAGTTGTAAAATAATGGAACAAAAGGTCATTGTTGCTATGAGATTTTAGGTCAAATTTCTTCATTTACAAACAGAAAAACGTTTTTTTACCATTTACAAACACTGCACTTGCGAAAAACTGACGTTTTTGCTAGTGAGCCGCCCAAAGTACTTGCCAATTCCTTCAACTCTAACACAATAAAAAAAAAAAAAAAAAAAAAAAAAAAAAAAAAAAAAAAAAAAAAAAAAAAAAAAATGTAGGCTAACGATACAGCCAAACCACAAACCAAACTCATTCAAATCGCACAAAATAAATCAACATGATTTATGTATCGCATCATACCCCAGCCCCCATAACTCCCTTCCTCCTGCCTCTCTATAATATATGTTTTCTTTTTAATTGTACTCTTGAGTTGTCTCTAGAACCTTCATTTCTAACACCATTTCCAAAGTAGTGACTCCTGGACCGTACGCAACGCCTCTTACCTTTATCGAATTAACTGGACGAAACCGACAGTGATTTATATTGACAGCGGTTTTTTTTTCGTAAAAAAGCGATTCTTTCAGCTGACAAAATACCAGATGCCAACTGTCAACTAACTCACGAATCGCAGGAGAAAAAGGAGTAGGCTAATGTTGAAACCATACAAGAACAATTTTATATATTCCTGACACCTTCATGTTCCGCCTTGTGGCTGGACACGCTAAAGAGTATCGGAAGCTACAGAAATCTGTACCATAGCATGGTTTTACATGGTCTAAAATGACTAGCATTATAGCCAGGGTCATATCCAGTATTTTTGATCGAGGGGTTGCATGTGTTACATGCATTCTTTGGACATTTATTACATGTCCACATTCCTGTGGACATGTATTACATTCATTTCTGCTATTTTTGTACGAACAACCCCCCCCCCTCGTGATACAACCATGGCTGTAGCAGTAACAATAGACCAAGGAAACCACGGTTATTACGACACGAACTAGTAAAAAACGACTTGTACTGTACAGTAAGACTGTAAAATACTTTTCTGGAGAAATAGTCTAATCCGAAAAATATCAGTACTTGATAATCAACAAGAGAAGACCTTAAAACGTATAGGAATTAGGAGAGGCAGTTGGGGGGCTGCCGCCCCCCAAAACCCCCGCTTTTAAAGACTCTTTTGTACAGGTTTTTTGTTGTGGGGGGACTTCATTGTTACTAATTACAAGTTTCGGCGCAATGGTTCTCCTGTCCTTTTGTGTTTAACATTTTTCGAAGTTATTCCATTATTCATTCATTTCAATTTTTTGTTAATTAAAAGAGGGCCTTTCTGAAGCCAAGAGCGGGGGTTTAGGGGAGCGGACGCCCCCTTCAACAAAAAACCTGTACAAAAGAGTCCTTAAAAGCGGGGGGTTTGGGGGGCGGCAGCCCCCCAACTGCAACAGTACAATCCAACAGTACAGTGCTTGATAATCAACAAGAGAAGAGGTCGAAAAAAAACCTGAAACCATTCGAAGACGACGGTCGATTGGAAAAGAAACTCAATCGTCAGAATTACCAGGATCAAGTAACAGGTAGAGAAGAAGCTAGGGACCCGCTCTCACACCGAAATCCCAAATCCTCCCAAGTTTCTGAGCACTTCTTATCTCCATAATCTAATAGAACTGTTTTTCTTTATTAATACCCCTCTTCCGCAACCCCAAAAACAAGTCCTCCATTCTCATCCATCAAATACCCCTAACGGGGTTTTAGAATTCCTCACCTCAAAAATCAGCGAAGACTTGTACTAAGACTAGCTGATAATTCCACCTTCGCACAATCTCTTCATCAGAATCAAATTCCGAAGCCCTACAAGTGTGTTGCTGCGGCAGAGTTCGAACTCAGGTTCGAACCGTATTATCAAATTGAGCTCAATTCTACTGCACCACTACAGGACAAAAATTATTGTCACAACGTAGATTCCAGCCTTAATTACCACGGCCAAAACGCAAGGTCCCGACCGCTAGAGAAAAATGGCTTACCTAACAACACTGTATTTTCAGCAATCAATCTATTTTAATTTGTTAGTGCAGTAAATTTTCGACAGAATAGTAGTTAGTTCGTTTGCTGGTTCGTCAATCCAAAATAATGCTTCAATAAACTAAACAGATTGCTTTCAAAAATCACCACTATTTATTTTAAAAACGTCATGAAGGGATATTTCCGATATCATTGAATGAAATAAAATCAAAATAAAAAGCATTGACGAAGACTGTTTTCTTAAAATAGTAGAATTACATCGAAAGTCGCAAATTTAAAATAAAAAATTATGTATACTAGAAATAAACAATAAATCACAATGAAAGCAATATCAACAAACAGATAGTCACAAACATGAAATATGAATATTTCCAAAGAACTTTTTTGTACTTACGTGTTATAGCAACCACGCCAAAGATATGAAGTTAGGTTAATCCTAATGAAATAAAAAAAAGAAATTATTTCAACTGAAACTAAGGAGCATCATTAAAACTTAAAACAAAGAGAAATTACAACGTATATGAAAGGCATTGCCCTCTCCTCAACACCTCGCTCTTTACGCTAAAGTTTTTTAGCACTTTTAAAAAAGCTTCTTATTGTTCTAATTAAACGACCCTTGTGTTTCAAGAGTCGTTCTTAAAGAATTGTGACACAATTCAAACTTTAGCATTAGGAGCGAGGTTTGAGAAGGGGGCAATCCCTTTCACATACGTAATAATTTGTGTTCATATTAAGTTTTATTTGTGCTCTTTACTCTCGGTTGAAAAAAAAACTTGTTTTTTTCTTTAATTCCTGATCGTTTTTTCAAATAATGCTAGGAAATCTGGCCCCCACCTCCACAGAGAATTCAATCACGGTGAGAGTTATTCCTGAAAATTAGCCTTAAAAGCTCCACGCGTAAAAAGTGAGACGGAAAAGAGAAAAGGCCTATAAAAAGAATTTTGTTTAGGAATTCTGGCCAATTCCTCCAGTATATAATTTCCCCTGAAAGGTTCATCCCCTGGAAAATTCTTTCCCCATAGAATTTTCCCGCGCAGAAAAAACAACAAAAAATCGTTCCCCTACCTGTACGAAAATGTATATATACTTCCCAATAACAAATACTATGCGTAACAATGGGACAATCTTATAACTCAAAAACCTTTCCCCTATGCTGTGGAAGGGGGGGGGGGTCATGTTATATCCAAAGGCACAGTTATTGGGCCTTTCAATTATGACAAACAGAATGGCTATCTCAAAATTTTGATCGGACGGTTTAGGGAAAAAAGAGGATGGAAGGGGGCCTAATTGCCCTTCAACCTTTTTGGTCACTTAAAAAGGGCACCAGAACTTTTTTTTCCGTTCAAATGAGTCCTCTCACAATTATCTAGGACCATATGGTTAGGACGATCACTCCTGGAAAAAATAATAATAATAAACACGCATCCGTGATATTTCTTCCGGCAAAAAATACAAAATTCCACATTTTTGCAGATAAGAGCTTGAAACATCTTCAATAGGGTTTTCTAATGCGCTGAATGTGATGATAGGATTTCATTTAGAACCTATGACTTTTAGGGGGCTTTCCCCTTTTTTTCGAAAATCAGGCAAATTTTCTCAGGCTTTAATGGGTAAGACTAAACTGAATGAAATTCATATATTTAGAATCATCATTAAAATGCGATTCTTTTTATGTAACTACTGGTATCAAAATTCCGTTTTTTAGAGTTTCGGTTACTATTGAGCCGAGTCGCTCCTTACTACAGTTCGTTACCACGAACTGTTTGATATACCAAAATATGGAAAATTCAACAGAGACTTATGGAAAGCTGGCTGCCCGGAACACATTATATTAAATACCTAACCAACTCCATATTTTAAATGTATAATTAAATATACCTACATAGTAGTTTATCTCACTGAGACTAAGCTAATTACAGAAACTTAAGAACTTAAGCGTGGTCACTATAACACGCAAGTATCTTTTTTTTTTTCTGCGATCTTGGTTATTATCATGTTTTTTTTTTGTTTTTTTTGTTGATGCTTTGACCAATAAAATATTGAAATGTATGGACTATGGTTTTCAGTAAAGCGTATATAAAACTTAAGCTTTGTAGAGGGTTTGAGGAGGGGGGGGGGTGATTTGTCCGATCTTACTAACGAAAAATTATTATTTATAAACCTTAATTTTGACGTTTGGATGTCATTATGACAAATAAAAAACCCAATGATCAAAACATAAATCGTTTTGAGTAACGTGCAAATGACGCTGTGACCTTTAGAGAGGTGATCTTTTCATGTCTCCACTCACCAAATGGATACCTTTCACCACCTATTTTTTCTGTTAACTTGACAAATTTACAAAATTAGTCCGACTCTTATATGTGGTCATTTCTTTTCATTTTAGGTTCCACTTATTCTTTTGTATTAATTTTGGTCAGTTTTTAATCTGAATCAATGTATAAGTTCATTTCTGCTCGTTTTAAACTTAATATGACTCTTTACTTTTCTTGACAAATTTTTTTGAATTAATATAATAAACTTAACATGCAAATTGACTTTGATAAAACGAATATTGAAACAAATCTTCAGTAAACAACGCCATTGCTACACACGATTGCTCTGACAGCTGTGTATAAATATATATGAAAAAGTTTTTTGTTTATTTTCCATAAGGACAGACTAATTCTTTAAGCTGATATAATACAAGATGCCAACTAAGTGACAGATTACGGAGGGAGAAAAAGACAAATGTTGAAACCATACAAGATCGCTTCTAAATCCCTGTCATTTTCAAGTTCCGGTTTTTCCCTGGACATGACAAAGAACGCCAAAAGCAACAAATGCATCCAAAACACGTTTTTAAAAAAGCTGTTTAATCAGATAAATTTGTCGGGAACAAATTTTAGAAACTGAATATAGCTCTAGGGAGTTATGATAATAATAATAATAAAAAGAAAGAAAAATAAGAACGCACACAAGAATCTTTTTCAGGGAAGGACCCAATCACAAAAAACTTTTTTTTTTATAATTTGAAAATAGAATGCCCAGAAATTTGGGAAAATTTAGAATTTCATCAAGATCTTTCCACGCAAATACCCATTTCTATCCCATCCTACCGTGTTACAAGAGTGCAACGACTACATTTTTCACCTTCTATTTAACGCTCACAATCTTCCCGCAACAAGAGGGTAGCTGATATCAAATCTGCATCTACTTTAATACCCAATCTAAGCAATCTTTCTGCAACAAGAGGGTAGCTGATATCAAATCTGCATCTACTTTAGTACCCAATCGAAACGATCTTTCTGCAAAAAAGAGGGTAGCTGATATCAAATCTGCATCTAATTTAATACCCAATCTAAACAATCTTTCTACAACAAGAGGGTAGCTGATATCGAATCTGCATCAGCTTTAATACCCAATCTAACAATCTTTCTGCAACAAGGGGGTAGCTGATATTAAATCTATTTCTACTTTAATACCCAATCTAAACAATCTTTCTACAACAACAGGGTAGCTGACATCAAATCTGCATCTACTTTAATGCCCATTCTAAATAATCTTTCTGCAACAAGAGGGTAGCTGATATCAAATCTGCATCTACCTTAATACCCAATCTAAACAATCTTTCTGCAAAAAGAGGGTAGCTGATATCAAATCTGCATCTACTTTAATACCCAATCTAAACAATCTTTCTGCAACAAAAGGGTAGCTGATATCAAATCTGCATCTATTTTAATACCAAGTCTAAACAAATTCCTCCAAATCAAGCGGACTTTGGTAACATATTATCCCCTCGACATGGATCAGAACACCACCCCTAGGGCCCATCAAAAATAAAAATACGTTTGCATCAAATTACACTTGAATCTAGTGTACCATTAAGTAATATTTCGATCTACTTCTTCAAAATTATGAATCAAATTGTTCAAATAAAGCTTTCAAATTTCTGCTTTGTAAAAAACCTCCGTGTAATATGCATTTTATGCTCTGTGTATGGTGCCAGTGCATAACACCGTCATGTAATATGCATCGTGTAGGGTGCCCATTCTCCGTGGCGTGAAATACACCATCATTATATGCACTAAGAAAGTGGGAGGTTTTTATACAAGGATTTTCAACTGCTTTTGACACACTCAGATTTTTCGATCCATGATTCAAGCATATTGCGGTCCTGGTATGACCTGAATAGTTGTTCTGTAGTACAAAACTTCCAAAAATAGCATTTTAATTGTGACACAATCTCTTTTGATACTCGAAGAGGCATTAGAACTTAAAATTACCGTTAGAATGAGCTTTAACTTCGTTTTTACAGTACTATATTTGATTACGACGCAAATATCTGATATCCTAATGTCTGATTTGTCATGAACACCAGGCGGGTAAATATTACAAAGTACCTTAGCTAGTAAGTTTTATGTGATTACAGCTAGTGACTAATGATCCGTAATTGGAAAGCATACCTGGGGTGCTTAGTAGCTGTCAATCAATTTTGAAGTGATTTTTCCATCTCCGCTAAAAGGAGTGACAATCACTGAATTCATATAGTAAGCCTAAATTCTAATTTGTTTCTAACTTAAATCCATGTATGTGCGGTCTGAACGACAATCATTAATCTGGATACCAGGGCCTATCCAAGATTTTGTTCGGGATGGGTACCAAAAACCTATTATAACGCAAAAAATGTCTGCATCTGTTTTTTTTTTACTTTTCTACAAGTCAAACCAAGACTTTGGGGGGAGGGAAGTCTATTCAGATACACCCCACCTGGATATGGCTTCGAAGGATACCCAACTATATTTTCTTTATATTCTTTACCCTCTCAAAAATATTTTTTAGTTTCTTAAGTATTTTCTCATTATTTAGAACATTTTTTAATCTAATTATTTTTTTAATATATTTCGTTAGTTTTCTTTACCATTTCCATGTTTATGGGGTTGTAGAGCCCACTAGGGGTATGTGTGTGTCAATTTTTTTTTATTGTTAAAAACGTACTTGAATTTCGACTCCTAAAATAATTGCCGAAACCGCTTAATAAGCTGGTCTTAATTGGATGACATGTAGGACATAATCGATTATGAGGGTCAATGTGTGGTCGAACATAGATTGCCCGGCTATTCCTCTCTTTTACAACAGCTTAGAAAATTATCGTCACCAATTATCTCGGAAGTATGAAAATGTCATACAAAATTCCTAGCAATTACAAGGGATATACTCAGGTGGGCCATCAGGTGGGATAGTTGGGGTCCAACCTCGAAATCCTGAATTTTCTTGAATTTCTGGGAACTGAATCATTTTTTTTTAAATTGCATTTTATTATAGCATCCCCCACAGCCCAAAAAAGAGTTTATTATAGTCCCCTCAAAGAGTGTTGATTATAGTCCTCCCTCCAAAATTTCTACCTACGTACATGGGCATGATAGAAATGACCTCTAAATACGGACACAGCGGTTAACCCTACCTTTATTGTTAACTGAGGTAAAGATGGTAACGACAACTACCATTACTTGAAATTGAATTAATATATACGTAACTTTCAAATATTCCGGGTATTTTCACTACTCACTATATAAATATGTACCTTTGCTTAAAAATTCCAGGCTAACAGAAACGTATACTAGCCGATATTCCCATCAGCCATTTTAAATGTTGTCTAAGAGCTTGTCAGACGACAGGCATAAAAAAGATTAAAAAAACAAACTTATAGTCTGTTGATCATATGGGGGGTCCCCCTTCCTTGGCACCAAATTTCAACTTCCCTCATCCCTCTCACCACCTCTTCACCTTCCCTCAAAAACATTTCCGAAAGTTTTGATCTCCAAGACAAGAGTCAAATAAGCGCTTCTACTTGTGGACGGATTGGCAGTATTGGAACAGGCAATACAATTGCTTAAAATCATTTTGCGAGCGCATACCGTCGATTGAGTGACAGAGACAAAGGGGCCATTAGCGAATTTTCCCAGGGAACTTGCCATCATCATCGATTGGCCATGTCGAAAGTTTGCTGTTGACTGTGAAATTGACTGAAAAGACGGTGAAAATTTACATCTCTTTTATCGGTGAGCTTGTCAATCAAACCAGGTGATACCACAGGTACAGGCACGTACACAGGCATTTTTTTTCGGGGGGGGGGGCAAAACCTTCGAAACAGCAGATATAAAGTAGCACTTTTTTTATTTAGTAACTAAATAAATGCAAAAAGCACGTATATCGGAAAATACAGATTAACTTTAATCTGTAGTATTGTAGCGGATGGGGGGAAGGAGACTGAGGCCTCAAAAGTACGTTTTCGGCTCAGATTATGTTCATAGTAATTTAGAACCAGTGATTAATCTATTATATCCCACTGAAAGGAAAATTTTAGGGTTAATAGTGCAATATGGGTGCTGTAAGGGGTAGTTCTTCTTATGCAAAAACATCGATTTCAATAAAAATCATAGTTTCCAAAATTGATCCATTAAAAGCTGTACTTTATCCTGAAAAGGGGGGATAAACGCCATAATATCAAGGATAATTCTATTTTGCTGTGGAAAGCAAACTCTTTTTACAAAAAAAAAAAAATAACAGTACAATCGCTAATTACTTCAAAGAGGGTAAAAAGTTAGACAAAAAATGGGTGAATAATTTGGCAGTGACTTGACCAGATAATTGCATGCTGTAAAATCCCAGAAAAAGGCTTCACACATGTATCTAGATTCTTAATAAATGTCCTACTTTTGCCAGAAATCACGAGAAACCATGGGGAAATCAAACATTTCACAAACTTTGGGGGGGGGCAAAGGCCCCCCCCCCCCTGCGTACGTGCCAGCACAGGTAGCTCTATCTTCGGCACAAAACAGGAGAGGTTAAAAAAAAAAAATTCTAAGATATCCGAGAAATTAGGTGCCGTTCTTTAGTTTTCTGTCATTTATTCATATCTCCTATCCAAGCTATAAAAGTTAACACAAGACCACCCAATGGATTTCAAACAGTTGGCCACACAGACTAACGTTTACAATGCATGAGATAGGTTGATTTTTTAAGGTGCCGTATCAGGTTAAAAAAATAAAATTAGCAACAAACTATGAAGGTAATTCTCTGGCCGGTTAAAAATCAGCTGAGTTATATAATCAGTATGGTAATTTACATAGTCAATAACTGTGATCGATACCCTCAATAGCAAGATGGAAATCAATATCCAATCCAAATAAAGCAACAAATTCTAACTGACAAATAATTATTCCACCATTACAATCCAATTTAAAACTGATTTAGAGTGGCTAACACGAAACTTGTAGTGGTAACAATCGGTAATAATATATAGCGATACAGATTTTCAGCTAAACTCTTATGAGTTTGAGGGGGTGCCTAGTTTTCACACCTAGTGTGTCACTTCAGAGTGCCACGTGTGCCACACAGTTTTTATTATACCACGGTTGCCACATGGTGAAAAAAATCACACATTTTACTATTTATAGTGACTTTCTTCAATAATCTAGTGATTTATGTGCTAATTAGTGAATTTTTAGAACACATGAAAATCACTAGAAATAGTGACAAATCACTAGGGATAGCAACCCTGGCTAAGATTGATCATTTTTTAGTTCAAAGCTATTTAATTGAAGGGTTATTCAGTCACTTCGATTTTTCATTGGTAATAGTTTTGGTTTTTATGGCACTTGGTATTAACCAAGTGACATATAGCAATCGCAAATTCTGTCGGTCTGTCGGTCCCAGTTTTGCTACTTTAGGCACTTCCAGGTAAGCTAGGACGATGAAATTCGGCATGCGTATCAGGGACCGGACCAGATTAAATTAGAAATAGTCGTTTTCCCGATTTGACCATCTGGGGGGGGGAGTGGGGGCCCATTAATTCGGAAAAATAGAAAAAAAGAAGTATTTTAACTTACGAACGGTTGATCAGATCTTAATGAAATTTGATGTTTGGAAGGATATCGTGTCTCAGAGCTGTTATTTTAAATCCCGACCGGATCTGGTGATATTGGGCCAGAGTTGGGAGGGGGAAACCTAAAATCTTGGAAAACACTTAGAGTAAAGGGATCGGGATGAAACTTGGTGGGAAACATTAGCACAAATCCTAGATATATGATTGACATAACCGGAACGGATCCGCTCTCTTTGGGATAGTTGGGGGGGGGGGTAATTATGAAACAAAAAAGAGGTATTTTTAACTTACGAACGGGTGATCGGATCTCAATGAAATTTGATATTTAGAAGGATATCGTGTCTCAAAGCTCTTATTTTAAATCCCGACCAGATCTGGTGACATTGGGGGGGGAGTTGGGAGGGGGAAACCTAAAACTTGGAAAACACTTTTGAGTGGAAGGATCGGGATGAAACTTGGTGGAAAAAATAAGCACAAGTCCTAGATACATGATTGACATAACCGGAACAGATCCGCTCTCTTTAGGGCAGTTGGGGGGGGGTAACTCTGAAAAATTAGAAAAAATGAGGTATTTAACTTACGAACGGGTGATCGGATCTCAGTGAAATTTGATATTTAGAAGGATATCGTGTCTCACGAGCTCTTGTTTTAAATCCCGACCGGATCTGGTGACATTGGGGGTAGTTGGGGGGTACCGGAAATCTTTGAAAATACTTAAAGCGGTGAGATCAGGATGAAACTGGATGGGAAGAATAAAAACCTGTCTAAGATACGTGACTGACATAACCTGACCGGATCTGCTCTCTATGGTGGAGTTGGGGAGGGGGTGGGGTAATTTTGAAAATTGAGGTATTTGTAACTTACGAAAGGGTGACCAGATCTTAAAGAAATTTGATATTTAGAAGGATCTTGTGCTTTAAAGCTTTATTTTAAATTCCGACCAGATCCTGTGACATTGGGGGGATTGGAGGGGGAAACCGGAATTCTTGGAAAACGTGAAAATTGGGGTATTTTTATCTTACGAATAGGTGATCAGATCTTAATGAAATTTGATATTTAGAAGGAATTCATGTCTCAGAACTCTAATTTCAAATCCCGACCAGATCTTTTGACATTGGGGGGAGTTGGAGGGGCAAATCTTCGAAAACACTTTGAGTGGAGGAATCGGGACGAAGCTTGGTGGATAGAATAAGCAAATGTCCTTGATACGTGATTGACGGAACCGTACTGGATTCGCTCTCTTTGGGGGAGTTGGGGGGAGGGGTTCAGTGATTTGGCGAGTTTGGTGCTTCTGGACGTGCTAGGACGATAAAAATTGGTAGGCGTGTCAGGGAGCTGCACAAATTGACTTGATAAAGTCGTTTTCCCAGATTCGACTATCTGGGGGGCTAGAGGGAGAGGAAAAATTAGAAAAAATTAGGTATTTATAACATACGAGTGGGTGATCGGATCTTAATGAATTTTGATATTTAGAAGGACATCGTGACTCTGAGCTCTTATTTGAAATCCTGACCGGCATTAAGCCTCTTATTTTCCTTTTAAATCAATCTATTGATTCATAGAATTTTGTTAGAGCTCATACCAAATGATCTCTTGGCTCTTCATGCCTCGTCACAAGTGCCATATGAGCTCTTAGGTCTTGTTACATTATGTTCCGCTGTAAACGGCTATTATTCTCCTAGCTGAAGCATTTCCTTGTCTCTTCTTGATCGCGTCGCAGGTCCAGGCGTTTTCTGCCTTACCTGGCAACCAGAAACTCAGATGCTACATAGGAATTAGTTTAACAATAAGCTCCCCAGATACAGTCGCTTAGATCTTATTTTCGAACATTGTCTTCACAAAATTCCTGATTAACTTTTTGCTTTTTGTTTGACAATACTTTAGCTGAAATCTCAAAGGGATTTAATAGCAAATAGGGGCTTACACAGCTTTAATGCTTTTGGGTAGGTCTGTGAAGGCAGTGGCGTCAATTAGGGAGTGGGGCAGTTGCCCCTCAATAGTTTGGAGAAAAATATTATATAGCCCATGCCCCTTGATTCTCCAGATACAGACCCTTCTCGCCTCCCAATAAAAATGCTGGAGCTACGCCCCTGGGTGAAGGGGCACATAAACAAAACTTCATCCCCACCATTGGCATCTTTTCCCCTTTACCCTGTAATTAGTGGAATTTTTGACCTTCTGGGAGAAAGGGGTCAACCCCTAAAACCATTCCTTGGATCCAGTCCTGATGCTAAAGTTATTAGAATTATTTTTTTTTCTGAAGAGGACTTTTGCAAGTAACTCTGAATCCCCAAAGTAAATACAAAATAGTCAGACACAAAGTACATGATAAAAATTGCGAAACTTGAGACCGGGATCAAAATAGAAAGTAGAGACAAACAAAAAGATATGGGTGTGATTTTCCGTTATCAAACAGTTCGTGGTAACGAACTGTAGTAAGGATAGACCCGGCTCAATAGTAACCAAAACTCTAAAAAATGGAATTTTGATACCAATAGCTACATCAAAAGAATCGCATTTTAATGCTGGTTTTAAATATATAAGTTTCATCAAGTTTAGTCTTACCCATCAAAAGTTACGAGCCTGAGAAAATTTGCGTTATTTTAGAAAATAGGGGGAAACGCCCCCTAAAAGTCATAGAATCTTAACGAAAATCACACCATCAGATTCAGCGTATCAGAGAACCCTACTGTAGAAGCTTCGAGCTCCTATCTACAAAAATGTGGAATTTTGCATTTTTTGCCAGAAGGCAGATCACGGATGCGTGTTTATTTGTTTTTTTTGTTTTTTTTTGTTTTTTTTCCCAGGGGTGATCGTATCGACCCAGCTGTCCTAGAATGTTGCAAGAGGGCTCATTCTAACGGAAATGAAAAGTTCTAGTGCCCTTTTTAAGTGACCAAAAAATTGGAGGGCACCTAGGCCCCCTCCCACGCTAATTATTTTCCCAAAGTCAACGGATCAAAATTCTGAGATAGCCATTTTATTCAGCGTAGTCGAAAAACCTTATAACTATGTCTTTGGGGACGACTTACTCCCCCACAGTCCCCGTGGGAGGGACAACAAGTTACAAACTTTGACCTGTGCTTACATATAGTAATGGTTATTGGGAAGTATACAGGCGTTTTCAGGAGGATTTTTTTGGTTTGGGGGAGGGATTGAGAAGAGGGGGATATGCTGGGGGAACTTTCCTTCGAGAATTTGTAATGGGAGAAGAAAATTTCCATGAAGGGAGAGCAGGATTTACTAGCATTATTTAAAAAAAAACAATTAAAAAATAAAAGTGAAAAAGCTTTTTCAGCTGGAAGTAAGGAACAGCAATAAAACTTAGAACAAACAGAAATTATTACCCACATGAGGGGCTCACCTCCTTCTAATACCTCGCTCTTTACGCTAAAGTATTTTCGGTAATTTCAACTACTTATTCTACGGCTTTTGTGATTCAGGGGGTCATTCTTAATGAATTGGGATAAAATTCAAGCTTTAGTGTAAAGAGCGAGGTACTGACGATGGGGCGAATCCCCTCATATATGTAATAAAAACATGAGAATACAAAAGTTCTTTACGTAAGCTAATTTATAAGTTACGTAAATCTTTTACCAATAAAAAGATTCGTAAAAAATTAAAAGTTCTAGTTGCCTTTTTAATTAACCAAAAAATTGGGGGGCAACTAGGCTTCGTCCCCCGCTCTTTTTTTCTCAAAATCATTCGATCAAAATTATGAGAAAGCCATTGAGCCCCAAAAAAAATATGCATATTTCGTTTTTATTATTCCTCTGCGGAGAGCCAAAATCAAAACATGCATTGATTCAAAAACGTTCAGAAACGCAAAGTTTGCTCGAAAATCACGTAAGGCAGTGTTAGGTTTTACATTAACCAAGTGTCAAGTGTTCTACGCTGAAGTGTATGAGAGCCTTTACAAAAAAAACAAGTTTTTTCAACTGAAAGTAAGGAGTGACATCAAAACTTAAAACGCACAGAAATTACTTCGTATATGAAAGAGGCTGCTTCCTCATCAACGCCCCGCTCTTTACGCTAAAGTTTGACTCTTTCTCTCAATTCTTCTTTCTAAAACAGTAAAAAACTTAAGCGTAAAGAGCGGGGCGTTGATGAGGAAGCAGCCTCTTTCATATACGAAGTAATTTCTGTGCGTTTTAAGTTTTGATGTCACTCCTTACTTTCAGTTGAAAAAACTTGTTTTTTTTATTTAATATACGGTAAAGGCTCTCATACACTTCAGCGTAGAACACTTGACACTTGGTTAATGTAAAACCTAACACTGCCTTACGTGATTTTCGAGCAAACTTTGCCCATAACTAACGGCAGGCACGTTAATAAGAGAATGGAAGATTGCTACCTACCTTTCTTCCCTCCCCCTGTCAAGATTTATAGAAAATAGGCCAACCTATTTTGGTACACTCGGTGAAAAAATTACTCCACCCTAGAGTAGGGGAAAATATATCCCCCCCCCCAATCCATACATTTTCGGAAACTGATAATGTGATACACGAAACTCAAAATAGTTTTTGAATAAATGGTTAAACTTACAATAAATTACTAAAAATTTAACAAAACTTAAAAAAATAAATTCAATCAATGAGTTGACAGAAAATTCATAAAACGCCTTTCACATTTGATCGGAGCTTGAGTCTTCACCTCCATAACACACTTTTCATTTTGTTTGCTTATGACATCCGTGATGATTTTAAACTATTTTTACGAAGTTTTTTCTTGGATTTTGGCCTGTGAAAGGACCTCTTAACGTAACTTAACTACTGAGCATTATAAATTACGTATGCAGTGTGAATGACGCTTAACATACACCAAAGACACATAGCATATGCAACGAAATATCGTGACCATAGAAACGTTTGAACTAGAATTCCAGGTCCAGACACTACACTCCGAATTGTCAGAGTTGTCAGATGTGCGATGCAGTTGTCAAATCAGCTTTACAAAGAAAAACTTATGAAGCGGGTATATTGACAACCAGTTCGGACATTACAGTGAGCACTACAATACCATATTATAACCTATCAATCATCTGGCAGGGGAAAAAAACGGTCACGATACTTCTATATTTCTTTATATTCTTCGCAATTACCAAAAATCATATTCAAGTTCCTTTTACTCCCTGTGTAAGGTCAGACTTTAATCCTTTAATTGCGAGTTATATTGTATGGAATAAGTTGCCCGAATCAGCTCGAAGGTGTCACTCATTCGGTTTGTTCAAAAAAATTATTAAAAATTCTTTGGCTTCTTAGGAATTATTTTATCTATTTTTATATGTGTACATGCGTGTATGTATGTATGTGTAGCCTATATATATTTCCTTATTATTTCATTGGAGTCTATTTTATTTACTGATCTACATAATTAATTTAATCTATCCAATCTATTAGTCTATTTAGTTTTGTTTTCTATAGTTTTTATTTTATTTATATTTTCTTTTCTTCTCCTTTTTGCTCTTCTCTCTGTGAGTGAGGATTATTTAATTTTTTTCTTCTCTGAGTAAGTGACTCGTTTATTGTCCCCCTTTTTACAGGCCAAAGAGCCTTTGGGGGAATAGTAAAATGTAATATTGTATGTGTGTTTCGTGATGAATAAATCTTATCTTTATTTATGTTTTTTGTTGAAGTTCTCGAGTAGGCTACCGATACTAACTTGTAAGCATATATTCTTAATAAATCAAAATTAAAAAGCTAGTCTTATACATGGTTTCGGTACTTTGGGGCCACTCGTCTCTAATCCAAAATTTTTCCGAATTCCTGGGATCTTCTTATTCAAACTGTCAAATATAAATTAGTTTTCTTATAATTTACCCCCCGCCCAAGAAAAAATACTATGTAAATACCTCTAATTTGTAGCCTACGTATATGTGGAGTTATTTGATAAACTAAAAGGTCCTTACGCATTATACCGACCACACTATTGTTCTTGATATGTTTAAAACTGGTTTCTGTGTGTGCACTCAGAGATAAACGGCCTAGCCTAAGTGAGATACACAACTATGCAGGTATATTTTAATCAAGTATTTAATATATAGAGTTGGTTATGAATTTAATACAATTCGTTCTGAGCGGCCGGCTTTCCATAATGTTGTAGTTTCCATAATTTTGTTACTAGTCTTCTATTTTCATCCAATTGTGTCATATTTCATTGTGATAAGCCTAAGTCCCCATCTTGAGTATGGTCGGTATAGTAAGTACCCGATATTCAATTAGCAAAATTTTAGAGTTAATTGTTTTGGCCACTAAGAAGCACACATACAAATTACGAGATGAACGCTGAATCTGAACAGAGTAAGAAGAGAGTTAGAGATGTTACGCAAAGGATAAGCGACACATTCTTCGAGGTTTTACGTGGAACGCGACATTTTTACTACTCTTTTTTACGAGCCTTAAAAGCTGATAATTTATCGGGGTGCTAAGATAATAGGTTAAATGTCAATTTTTAAAGAGGGAAACAAGCCTTGATAAGTTTCTAAAATCATCCAATAAAACTTCACTTGGTTCAGAATTCCTTTGACATATTGGTAATGGATAATGGTAATCAACGGTAACCGAAATGAGTGGGCTGGGATGTATATATATATACTAGCTGTTGGGGTGGCGCTTCGCGCCATATTAGTTATGCGCCATTGTAGTTGTGTCCCTGTGTCCCACCTGTGAATATAGATAGATTTATATATGTGTTTCAAACTACGTAAAAATTGCGAATAAACAACATTCTTGGCTTTCCCATTGTCTGTGCATATACAAAGCCGTATGTACTAATAATGACGTCATATGCAAACGCTCTTTTTACAAACAAACAAACATGCATCCACACAACTCGTTTTTATATAGATAGATAGATAGATAGATACAATACAAATTAACTGCGTAAAACTTGCGAATATACAACATTCTTCGCTGTCCAATTGTCGCTGCATATAAATACATTGTCAGGTTTACCGACCCTCGAACATGCAACGTACAATTGTCCATGGGAAAAACAATCAGTATTAAGATCTATACCACATTTTTCTAATGATTGACCTTGAGCTTTGTTAATGGTGATTGCAAATACTAATCGAATTGGGAATTGCAATCTTTTAAATTGAAAAAGCAGATCCGTTGGAATCATGGGAATGCGAGGAATAAGAACAGCCTCACCCTCATAAGGCCCTGTCAAGATTGTGGCCTCTATTAGGTTTTCCATTGTTTTTTTTACGGCAAGTCGCGTGCCATTGCAAAGCTTTGGTGGGTTGATATTTCTTAAAAGTATTATTGGTACGCCTATTTTTAGTTGTAGCACGTGTGGTGGAAACCCTGAAAGATCTATGGAATTTAAAAATTCAGATGGATAATTAATCGCTTCATTTGGTTCCAAAACTGTGTCGACTGACTTGTAAAGGACTGCCTGGTCTCGAATCTTGGTCAAAACAATATTGTTGATTTCGTGGACGTCTATATTTTTGGGTGCGAGAATCGCTCTTTCACTTAGCCATTTATAATTTTTATAATTTTTTAGAATATTCGGAAATACTTTTTCAATCAATTCATTTTTGGACGTCACTAAATTACAGAAATCAGCAGGTAGTTGTATACGTCCTGAAATTGAGTCTACTGTTTGACCAGAGTCATCGTTTTGCAATCGGACACGCATATTTGTAGTTAATTTTAATATTTTTACGTGTGCCCATAAATTAGAATTTTTTAGGCAAGCATTCATTTCGTCTGCAGGAGTTAAACTACGTAAAAATTGCAAATATACAACATTCTTGGCTTTCCCATTGTCTCTGCATATACAAAGCCGTATATACTAATAATGACATCATATGCAAACGCTCTTTTTACAAACAAACAAACATGCATACACACAACTCGTTTTTATATGGATAGATAGATAGATAGATACAATACAAATTAACTGCGTAAAACTTGCGAATATACAACATTCTTCGCTGTCCAATTGTCGCTGCATATAAATAGATTGTCAGGTTTACCGACCCTCGAACATGCAACGTACATTTGTCCATGGGAAAAACAATCAGTATTAAGATCTATACCACATTTTTCTAATGATTGACCTTGAGCTTTGTTAATGGTGATTGCAAATGCTAATCGAATTGGGAATTGCAATCTTTTAAATTGAAAAGGCAGATCCGTTGGAATCATGGGAATGCGAGGAATAAGAACAGCCTCACCCTCAAAAGGCCCTGTCAAGATTGTGGCCTCTATTAGGTTTTCCATTGTTTTTTTTTACGGCAAGTCGAGTGCCATTGCAAAGCTTTGGTGGGTTTATATTTCTTAAAAGTATTATTGGTACGCCTATTTTTAGTTGTAGCACGTGTGGTGGAAACCCTGAAAGATCTATGGAATTTAAAAATTCAGATGGATAATTAACCGCTTCATTTGGTTCCAAAACTGTGTCGACTGACTTGTAAAGGACTGCCTGGTCTCGAATCTTGGTCAAAACAATATTGTTGATTTCGTGGACGTCTATATTTTTGGGTGCGAGAATCGCTCTTTCACTTAGCCATTTATTATTTTTATAATTTTTTAGAATATTCGGAAATACTTTTTCAATCAATCCATTTTTGGACGTCACTAAATTACAGAAATCAGCAGGTAGTTGTATACGTCCTGAAATTGAGTCTACTGGGAGCTTTCCGTTTCCAATTGTCAGCAATTGATCTGAAAATGTTTGACCAGGGTCATCGTTTTGCAATCGGACACGCATATTTGTAGTTAATTTTAATATTTTTACGTGTGCCCATAAATTAGAATTTTTCAGGCAAGCATTCATTCGTCTTCAATGGCTCCGGTGGTGCAGCCAATAGAGGAAGTTTAACTTTTCCTGAGGCGCAACACATTCCCATTGTTTCACCATTGAATTTCAAGGCCTTGCAATAGGGACAAATTTTAGACATTGTCCCAATTTGAACACATCTACTCAAGCTATAATCATCGACTGGGTTGTACCTGAAAGCCAGGCGATAACTTTCAGGTTGCTCTGATTCCTCGGCACGCTTTCTTTTCTTACTTTCTCTATCAGCAGCAAGCCTGATTTCTTGCTGTTCTTGTGATTCCTCGGCACGCTTTCTTTTCTTACTTTCTCTATCAGCAGCAAGCCTGATTTCTTGCTGTTCTTGTAATTCCTCGGCCCGCTTTCTTTTTTCATTTTCTCTTTTAGCAGCAAGTCTGCTTCCGCGTTGCTCTGGTAGTTCCTCGGCACGCTTTCTGTTCTTTTTTTCTCTATCAGCCTCAAGCCTGTTTCCTTGCTGTTCTTTTGATTCCTCGGCACGCTTTCTGTTCTTTCTTTCTCTATCAGCCTCAAGCCTGTTTCCTTGCTGTTCTTTTGATTCCTCGGCACGCTTTCTGTTCTTTCTTTCTCTATCAGCCTCAAGCCTGTTTCCTTGCTGTTCTTTTGATTCCTCGGCACGCTTTCTTTTCTGACTTTCTCTATCAGCAGCAAGTTTTTTGGCATAGACTCTTTGAGCATCTTCATCGGCTTTTGCCACGGTAAGTTCATCAGTCATTGTAAACTTAAACATTAATAGATTTCTACGTGAACATATGTCTTAAATATCTTGAATGACGTCACCGTCAAAGCAAAAATGACGACAACTAATTTCATGACGTTAGTCAACACAGAAACATGACGTCACCTGATCCACAGACAGACACACAGACAGACAACTTATTTTTATATATATAGATTTATATATAGATATAAAAATAAGTTGTCTGTGTGTTATGTCTGTCGAGTGACGTCATGTCATCATGTCATGTCGTCATGAAGTTAGTTGTCGTCATGTTTGTTATGACGATGACGTCATTAAAGGTATTTAAGAAAATCGTTCAAAGACATATTTTCAAACAGTTCGTGGTAACGAACTGTAGTAAGGAGCGACCCGGCTCAATAGTAACCAAAACTCTAAAAAATGGAATTTTGATACCAATAGCTACATCAAAAGAATCGCATTTTAATGCCGGTTTTAAATGTATAAGTTTCATCAAGTTTAGTCTTACCCATCAAAAGTTACGAGCCTGAGAAAATTAGCGTTATTTTAGAAAATAGGGGGAAACGCCCCCTAAAAGTCATAGAATCTTAACGAAAATCACACCATCAGATTCAGCGTATCAGAGAACCCTACTGTAGAAGTTTCGAGCTCCTATCTACAAAAATGTGGAATTTTGCATTTTTCGCCAGAAGGCAGATCACGGATGCGTGTTTATTTGTTTTTTTTGTTTTTTTTTTTGTTTTTTTGTTTTTTTTCCCAGGGGTGATCGTATCGACCCAGTTGTCCTAGAATGTTGCAAGAGGGCTCATTCTAACGGAAATGAAAAGTTCTAGTGCCCTTTTTAAGTGACCAAAAAAATTGGAGGGCACCTAGGCCCCCTCCCACGCTAATTATTTTCCCAAAGTCAACGGATCAAAATTCTGAGATAGCCATTTTATTCAACGTAGTCGAAAAACCTTATAACTATGTCTTTGGGGACGACTTACTCCCCCACAATCCCCGTGGGAGGGGCAACAAGTTACAAACTTTAACCTGTGCTTACATATAGTAATGGTTATTGGGAAGTATACAGGCGTTTTCAAGAGGATTTTTTTGGTTTGGGGGAGGGGTTGAGAAGAAGGGGATATGCTGGGGGAACTTTCCTTCGAGAATTTGTAATGGGAGAAGAAAATTTCCATGAAGGGAGAGCAGGATTTACTAGCATTATTTAAAAAAACAACAAAACAATAAAAGTGAAAAAGCTTTTTCAGCTGGAAGTAAGGAACAGCAATAAAACTTAAAACAAACAGAAATTATTACCCATATGAGGGGCTCACCTCCTTCTAATACCTCGCTCTTTACGCTAAAGTATTTTCGGTAATTTCAACTACTTATTCTACGGCTTTTGTGATTCAGGGGGTCATTCTTAATGAATTGGGATAAAATTTAAGCTTTAGTGTAAAGAGCGAGGTACTGACGATGGGGCGAATCCCCTCATATATGTAATAAAAACATGAGAATACAAAAGTTCTTTACGTAAGCTAATTTATAAGTTACGTAAATCTTTTACCTATAAATAAAATTAAAAGTTCTAGTTGCCTTTTTAATTAACCAAAAAATCGGGGGGCAACTAGGCTTCGTCCCCCGCTCTTTTTTTCTCAAAATCATTCAATCAAAATTATGAGAAAGCCATTGAGCCAAAAAAAAAAAAAAATATGCAAATTTCGTTTTGATTATTCCTCTGCGGAGAGCCAAAATCAAAACATGCATTGATTCAAAAACGTTCAGAATTTAAATAAAAAAACAAGTTTTTTCAACTGAAAGTAAGGAGTGACATCAAAACTTAAAACGCACAGAAATTACTTCGTATATGAAAGAGGCTGCTTCCTCATCAACGCCCCGCTCTTTACGCTAAAGTTTTTTACTGTTTTAAAAAGAAGAATTGAGAGAAAGAGTCAAACTTTAGCGTAAAGAGCGGGGCGTTGATGAGGAAGCAGCCTCTTTCATATACGAAGTAATTTCTGTGCGTTTTAAGTTTTGATGTCACTCCTTACTTTCAGTTGAAAAAACTTGTTTTTTTTTATTTTTAATTGTAAGAAGATCGTGGACGGAAAAATGTTTAATTGTAAAATGACCAGGTCCGAGAGGTTCCAGGTTCGAACCTTGGCTTTAGCATTAATACAAAAGAAGAAAAAAAACTAAAAAAGGTAAAAACTACAGAAAAAACTATAAAGAAAATACTAAAAAAACTAAAAAAGCTAAAAAACTAAAAAAAAAAATAAAAAAAGGTAAAAAACTAAAAACTAAAAAAGAAAAAAAAACTAAAAAAACTAAAAAAGGTAAAAACTACAAAAAAAAACTAAAAAGAAAAAAACTAAAAACTGAAAAAGAAAAAAACTAAAAAAAGGAAAAAAACTGAAAAATAAAGGAGAAAAAGAAAACTAAAAACTGGGACACAGGGAATATAAATGACGACCGGGACATTCACAGAGAAATTACAGACTGGGACACTGGGACACAAATAACGACCGGGAGATATAAATGACGACCGGGACACTCAAAGATAAATTACAGACCGGGACACCCGAACACAAATGACGATCGGGACAACGGGACACAGGGAATATAAATGACGACCGGGACGCTCAAAGAGAAATTACAGACTGGGACACTGGGACACAAATGACGACCGGGACACTGGGAATATAAATGACGACCGGGACACAGGGACACAACTACAAGGGGGATGCCGGGGGCACATGGGGATAAAATGACGACGGGGACACAGGGAATGTTCGATTAGCAATCACCATCAACAAAGCTCAAGGCCAATCATTAGAATAATCAGGTATAGATCTGAATACGGATTGTTTTTCCCATGGACAATTTTATGTTGCATGTTCAAGAGTCGGTAAACCTGACAATCTATTTATATGCACAGACAAAGGGACATCGAAGAATGTTGTATATTCGCAAGTTTTACGTAGTTAAAAACATATATATATATATATATATATATATATATATATATATATATATATATATATATATATATATATATATATATATATATATATATATATATATATATATATATATATATATATCTTTCTATATTCACAGGTGGGACACAGGGACAGAACTACAATGGCGCGTAACTAATATGGCGCGTAACGACTTACGCCCGCGGGGGGGGAGGGGCTTGGGGGGGGGGGGGGGCGCGAAGCGCCCCCATCAACTAGGTGTTGGGGTGGCGCGAAGCCATCTTTGAGGACAAAAAATGCAGTATTCTTTTTATATGCTCATTAAAAATCTGTTACATTATAAAAGGGTTCTAAGAAATGGGATTAAAATTTCATTTTTGTTGCATTCAAGAGCCTTAAAATATTCTGGAAAATCTCTAATCTTGGCACATGGTTGCCACAAAGGCGTAATGGAGCAAAAACGAAAGCCATCTCTATGCAGTTCATTGCCATAAAATGATTACTATGATACTACTACTGTCATCTTTTTTAGTTGAATTTAAGAGTTTACTACTGATACCTTGGTGAAAAAGAAATTACTTAAGACATTTATAAAAAAATTGCCAGATACTTCGAAGAAGAAATTTCCCAAATATTTTTTTTTGCTAAAAATTCAAGGTTTCTATATTTTTCTAAACGATTTTTAGGTAATGGGTCCTTAGCTTAGAATGAACAGCAGTTTTCAAAGATCTGGCTATACTCGCATTGATACTTTTCACCCCTCTGGCCTGTAATTAGTACAACTTTCAACTCCCTGTAGGGGCGGCAGTACCCTAAAAACCACCACCTGGATCTGCCCCTGCTAGTAAATTGAAACAATTATTTCCAAGCTGATTCATTGAATTTTGGAAGTCAAGACATGGTTTGCCCGCGTGCAATGATTGTCACTGGGCCAAGCTGAAAATGAGTTTTTTTTTTTCTTTTTGTTCTTCGGTTATCGGTGTACAGTTAGTGGTGTGCGGCTGTTTAATTTTTTAGTACTTAAGTTTTTCTTGTTTGGTGGTCATTTTCTTCTTCTTTTCTTCTCCCTCCATTCCCTTCCTAAGAGCCATAGGCCATTGGGCGCATGATGATGTAGCATTTCTTCTTTTTTTTTTAGTTTTATGGTTGCATCAATTTTTGGATAAATCCATCCAACAGTGCATTCAGAGGTGACTGCAGGCAACTGAAAAAAATCCCCCCAAAAGCACTGTGTATTGTCGAAGCTTCACATTTTGTATCCTTTATGGACAAACCGAGATGATTTTAAAGGAAAACAGCTTTTTACCTTCCGCCCTTCTAAAAATTTTGCAGGCTCACCTCACCCCTAAAACAATTTCCGCGAACACCCTAGTATTCATTATTTCATTCAACTTTTTTAATGGTGTCGATAAGCGAAAAAAAATCCCCCATTAGAACATCAGGTATTGTCACAATTTCACATTTTGTACCCTTCGAGGACAATTCAAGATGATTTTAAAGGAAAACAGCTTTTTACCCTCCTCCCTTCTAAAGATTTTGCAGGATCACTCCACCCCTGAAACAATTTCCGCATACACCCTAGTATTCATTATTTCATTCAACTTTTTTCACGATGTAGATAAGTGCCACAAATGGACGATAGCCAAAATAATGCTATATCTGAGATTGTGCAGTGCCAATCAGAGCTCAAGATTACTGGTTAAAAATGTAATAAAGTCTTTCAAATGGGTTGGAAAAATAGAACTTAAATTAGCTAGCCTCTAAGAAACAAGATTAAATAAAAATTTTATAAAGGTTTGGCGAAATGTAAAAATTACCATAATATAATAACGTATAATGTAATGTAGCCTAATAATAACCTGGGATACAAAGAAAAGTATAGGCCATACGAACGCTCAGATCCAGTTCGTCATGGGAGATAACAACACTTTTCCAGGGGAGGAACTTCAGTATCAGGAGGTCCCTCTTATGCTTCCTGTATACCGGACATGGAAATTGTTACAGTTTGATGACAGGGTAAAAACAGAAAAAAAGATAGGCCCAGATTATTTCAATGCTTATAAAAATCTAAATAATTCTGAATATTTGTCGGTTATTGGAAACACACCGAAAAAGTGAAGTTAGGTTAATACTAACAAAAAATAACAAAACATGATGACAAAATAATAGTTAGGAACCAAAATTATGGGAACCTAACCTAGCCCAACTTAAGCTGGCCCCCTCCCCTAATGTGCAAATATATACAGCCCAAATTATATAAGTCCAATTCCGTCTAATTCCAACAAATTGCATTATCCATCACTTATTTTCGTAGCTATGAAACCGGTTTTATGATATTTAGGCCTAACAGCGTAATTCTTGAAAGTGTTCAATAACCGACAAGTAGACCTACCCAATTCCGTACTAAAGATGGCTATTTGATTTTCTAGAATTTCGATACATAGTTGATAGTTCTAAAATCATGTTCATTAAATTTCGCAGGTACGTGCGTTATGGAAATCTTATGAGGATCGACAGAGTAGTTTCGACAAGAGAGAAATACTGCGCAATATACAACCCATTTACAGGTCTTAACTTCCCCAAAAAAGTAGTTCAAACTGATTTTGGCAGGGGAAGGTACTGTGCATATTTAAATCAAAACCTCTACCGTTTAAAGCGAGGAGGCGCCAAATTTCCACCACCTGGTATACATACCAGAATGTCACGTATGTCCAGCAGTTCCGCCATGACTGGCTCAGTTTTGGCCACGGTTTGAAATTTTCAGCCGCGTGTGATTTCTGAAAGTGGGCGGCCATTCGATTTAAAGTTAGCAAGAACGTAGAGGCATTTGCTTCTTCCACCCTCCCCCCTAAAAAATTCACCTCTTCCTTCATAAATGGTTGATTGGAAGTCATTATTGTTTTATACTTGGAGGTTAATGACCCAAATTAAAATTACTTTTGTTATTAAACATAAAATAATTAGCGTTAATGGGTAATAAATATTTACTTATCAAGCGATAAATTGCCTGTTGACTGGGTATGAACAAATTGATGGAACGCATATATGCTACCACAAAACATCAAAACCATCGTAAGCCTCAAGCCACGTATAAAAACAATTAAAGTAAAATTTATAGAACAAATTAACGGATGAAACAGACTTTCATTTTCATTCAACATACTTTGATATATAAATAATGTGTTTTTTTTATTTTACTGCAGTTTAAACACTTATCACAAATAATTCCAGGCAAGTATGGCGGGTTGATTTGGCGGGTGCACAACATAGATACCAATACAGTTATGAAAACTCGATTTATTTATGGGACACAGTGCCTGGTAGCGATGCTAACGGCTGGAGACAGGAAACCGACAGTACAGCTTAGATGATCAATAGTGGTGTCTAAGCTGTGTATGCAACAAAACAAAATTGCGTTCCCGCCTATGGTGTTGTAGTACGATCTACGAGTCGGAGCGCGGGCTTGGAGGAAGTGCCAAGTTCAGAGCTCTGAACCATGGCATCATGGGCAAGATAGGAGTTTTCATAGCTGTATTGGTATCTAAGCTGTGGGCGGGTGCTACACATAGCAAAAGCGTTCCGCCAATGGTGCGAGGAGGTACTACGTGGCAAAACTGTACCTTACGCCTTGCAAAAAGCTTGCAATGCATCTCAAAACAAGTGGCACTCAGCTATGTATAACTGGCGGAAAGGGGACAACCCCCCAATTACAACTGTGCCGTCACATTCCACATCTTTTCAAGGATTTTGCTTTATAATTCATTATGTTTGCAATGTGTAGATTTCTGATCTTTCTTTTTTCTTCTTCTTTAATTTGGACCGGCGCGTACGTGTGGGAATAGGGCCTTCGGGCTTATCTCTCTCGCAATTTCAATTCTTATATATCTCCAGGATAGCATAGGAGGTTGTTTTATTCAGTTTCTTCATTCTAACCCATTGCTAAGTAGTTAATATATTTCTGAAAACGAATACTCAAGTGATGTAATGAGATGTCATGTGATTAAGTGATGAGGGTTGAGTTCTAAGGGGTTGAATTGAATGAAGGTTGAGACACACAAGGGTTGAGTTGAATTAGATTTGAGATGAATTAAGTTGAGTTGGTTGAGGTTGATTTCAATGGAGTTAGTTGTGCAGGCTTCAGATACATGGGGGTCGACTTATATTAACACCTACTTTGTGGTTTAGGCTATCATCTTTTAATAATTCCCGGGTTTATCTGGTATAATTATATTTTCCTGCAGTCTAGGCCAAAGCAACGCAGGAGAACGGGAATTCCGCAAAATTTCTAAGAGTTTGATTTGTAATTGACTAAGTTTTAGCGATTTCTGTGTTTTACTGATCTAATTTTATACTTTTTTTCTACAAAATAGTCCTAAGTTGCGGCGACTTTGTAATAACCCTTCTCTGGGGTCCCCTCCCAAAATACAATTTTTTCCCTAAGTGTGTCTAATATCCACACATTTACAATTTTTTTAAAAGTTCATTTCAAGGTTGTATTTCCTCAAATGTATTGGTACACGCCTATCATCTTGGCTTTTTCTCCAATTAGCCATGGCTCCTAACTTTTTCACCACAGTCCACAAACTTGATTTTAATTCAGAGACTATCAATCAACAAGAGAAATGACATCATTTTTATACAATTTTGAAAAAAAAAAAACTTATGCCAGATTTGCCTCTCCGATTAGCCATGGCTCTTATATTCAAAGATTATTTTATCCGCCAGCCCCCCCCCCCAATTCTCAATGTGTTCATTGGACTTTTTATAGACTAGTTATTCATCCGTAGCTGGTCACTGAAGTTACCAATATCCCGATGAAAAGGCAAACAACGAAGAAAATTCTACAGCCTCAAGTCTTAGGCCTACTTTGTCTAAAAGGATGAGCAAACATAAAAAAGTGAAAGTAGATGAAGAAACTAAATGACAACTATTGAGATAGAGTATACAATATTGTCAGAAAACATTTGTTCACAAAATTTGTTTTGTTTTTTAATTGTCATAAGGTACAGGTGTGATTTGCATGCCAAACTCAAAGATCTGCTAAAACAGGCCGTTTTTTAGGTATAGCTACGGCAATGCTAACCTTCATCGTTCTTTATCAAAACGATTTTTTTTTTACATACGTGCTTGTGTGGGGTATCAGATGACAGTGAAAGTAGATGAAGAACATAACAACACTTCACTCAATTTTCGAAGAAAATTGGCGAAGTAAGAAATACACATTAACCGCCGGAAATGATGATTATCTTTACGATTAAAAAATTACATCTGGCAGGAATAAATTTCAAGTGAAAAATTTAAGGATAAATGTATAAAGACCAGGGCTGTATCCAAGAGGTTTTTTTGGGGGGGAGGGTTATAAATTTTTTTTGTACTTATCGGTTATATAATAGACACTCGGGAAGTGAAGTTCGATTAATGCTAATGAAATGAAACAAAATATGATATAATAGTTTATAAACAAATTTGGGCTATATATTTGCACCTTAAGGGGGGGGGGGGAGTAAAGCATAACATATATTAAATGCGTAAACATTGCTGTATTTAATATATGCTATGCTTTACCCCCGCCCCCCTAATGTGCAAATATATAACCCAAATTTGTTTGCGTAAACTAAACCAAACCAAAATACAAACTAAATACTTAAATAAAATATAGCTACAATTTATTTTGCATCCAAACCAAAGCTAATTGTGTGGTATAAAGAAGTTACTTGGCCAGTTTCTTGTGTCAGGCTCGCATCATTCGCGATCGAAATTGTATAGTGTCTATTATACAACCGATAAGCACTAAAATTTTCACAAAACACAATATATATTAGTTTGCACGTATTTTTTCTTTTTGTCCGTGTCATACAAATATTTCAAAGAGATCAAGCCGAGTAGCCCCCTGAATACGACTCTAATAAATACTACCATACATAGTAGAAATCGATAAAACTATGAGAAAATGGTCTCTGAAATAAAAACATAACTTCATCCGGGAGTAGCCTATGTTCCTCGTCAATTGGACCCTGAAGACCCCGATATAAAATCTGGGCCTTAAATTGCCAACTGTACTAAAAATAAAATCCGAGTCTTTGAATTGGTTAAGTGGAACCCCAAAGACTCAATTGTATACGGAAAAGGCCTCCATATGCAGTCATGCAGTTTTAAGATTAACAGGCCGCTAAGTTTGAAATTAAGAAAGGTGTGTGAAAAGTCAGCAGAAAATTGGCAAAAAGATATATCATTATGGAGCTCTAGAAAATGTTCCTGATTGCAGTGACAAAAGACACGCTACCAGTAACTGGCAGTAGACTAATAAAACAGTGATTGAATAAATAATTTTCGACATAATTCATTAAACCAGGTTTTCTCCTAGACCACAGTGCCTTTCTATGACGAACGAATAAATGTTCAAAAGGAGATAAGTCCGATTATTAGACAGTGAAAACCGATCCAAAAGTCTATATTTCGACCACATATACATCGATCGTCATCAGCACATATAAATACATTTTAACCTGTTTTCACTGTCTAATATATATACTTATCCCCATTTGGACGTTTACTTGTTGAATGAGTAACATTATCCAAAAATATAACCATAACATCTCGTCATCAAATAGATATTGAAATTTGATATAAAAATTTAAGCTACGCATTAATATGTTTATCATTAAAATTATTAGATATTAAACAATCCCAATTGTTAGTTAATTTACTTACCTAGATTTTAATTTTTACCTACATTTAGTTAATTTACTTACTGACCTTTTTTTTGGAAAGACCAATTATCCTATTTTATTATATCTGTTACTTTAGTGTTTCAACTTTGTTGATATTTCAATAAAAATACTTGTTTTTCTGATTCCAAAAGTATCACTTTTATTCCTTGTTACAAATATTAAATTAATTGTTCGGCTTCAGACAATAAAAAAAAAAACAACCAGGGAATGTCATAAAACTACTTATTGAAACATGGTAAGAAATTGGACTAGCATCCTAAAGTGCATAAATAGGAAATTCAGTGTGATACTAAACTCCACTGACTGAAAAAAAAAAAAAACTAAACATGCCAACCTTGCAGGTTTCTGCAATATCTTTGAATTTTCACAAAAAAAGCGTTATCAAATTTACCGAACTAACTCCACCTATTTTTTTCAACAGTTTGGCTTGGCTACACTGGTGAAACATTGCGCATGAATTTTGACCTTTATAATTTTGTAACAGCCAAAAAAACGAAAACATAGAAAATCAAAGTTTTCAGGCATAAATATATCTAAGATGGCACCAGAAGGCAAAAAAAATGGATACTTATGTATTATACCAAACACAGTCCGATACTCCGAAACCGTGACATACCCTATGATCAAGCCCTCGCTAAATTAAATTTATCTCCACTTACCTTATTCAGCAATTTGGAAAATCCGTCCTAGCCAATAAGAGCCACCGATCACTACTACCCGAACCAGCCCCTCCCAATAGCCGAACTCGGTTACAAAATAAACTTGTGCCCCCTAAAGTACGAACTAATCGTTACGCTAACTCATTTGTGCCTTTCTTCACATCAATTTTAAATGCTGAGTTGTAGTGTGTGATTTTTGTTTAAATGTATGATGTTTGTGAAAAAAACTTAATTTAGCTATGCTACAATAGTTTTTAAATATACCGATCTCTCTCTCTCTCTCTCTCTCAGTCAAGAAGTTTGCTGAATGTGAGATCTCAGAAAACCAGTTTCATAGCCAAAGAGACAAACGAAGGTGACAGAACGCATTGGACTTGTATAATTTAGGCTACATATTTGCACATTAAGGGAGGGGGTAAGGCTGAGTTACTTTGTCCCAACCCATCCCCAATGTGCAAATATATAACCCAAATTATGTGAAGTTAGGTTATTTTACTCTACCCATACCCTAACCCCCTAATGTGCAAATATATAGCCCAAATTCTATTATTATATAAACTAAAGTATTGTATTTTCATCATGTTTTGGTATATTTCATTATGATTAACATGACTTCACTTATTCAGTGTATTCGGTATAATACATAAGCATCAAACAAAGTTTTCATTTTGATGTCTTGGGTACTTAAAAGGGAAGCCTAACTGAAACTCTAAAATCTTGGGCAATTAGAAGTAATTATGTTATAAAAATTTTTTTTTGCGAAAATTTTTCTTCAGGGGCAGTGTAATTTTGAGGTGACCACGTTCACCGATATAATACGACAAAGACGTACCCAAGGGGACTTCTGGCTTTGCCTTTTAAATTATTGTCCCCTGTCTCCCATTTTTTGTTGTTGTTATTATTGGTCTCCCTCCAAAAACTGTATTTGTATGTGCCTGTTATATGACAATATCTAAAAAAAACAAAGAGCTCATATGGCACTTGTGACGAGGTAGGAAGAGCCAAGAGCTCATATGGCATGAGCTCTAGCAAAATTCTAAGAATCAATAGATTAATTTAAAAGGAAAATTAGAGGCTTAATGGTGGTCGGGATTTAAAATAAGAGCTCTGAGACACGAGATCCTTCTAAATATAAATTCACTAAGATCCGATCACCCACTCGTAATTTAAAAATACCTCATTTTTTTCTAATTTTTTCCTCTCCCTTCAGCTCCCCCCAGATGGTCGAATTGGGGAAAACAACTTTATCAAGTTAATTTGTGCAGTTCCCTGACGCGTCTATCAATTTCCATCGACCTAGCACGTCCAGAAGCACCGAACTCGCCAAAGCACTGGCCCCCCTAACTCCCCCAGAGAGAGTGGATCCAGTCCGGTTACGTCAATCACGTATCTACGACATTTGCTTATTCTACCCACCCAGTTTCATCCCGATCTCTCCACTCTAAGCGTTTTCCAAGATTTCCGGTTTCCCCCTCCAAATCCTCCTCAATGTCACCAGATCTGGTCGGGATTTAAAATAAGAGCTCTGAGACATGAGTTCCTTCTAAATATCAAATTTAAAAATATCTCACGAACGGTCACCGTTCATAAGTTAAAAATACCTGAATTTTTCTAATTTTTCCTAATCAACACCCCCTCCAACTCCCCAAAGAGAGCGGATTCAGTCCGGTTATGTCAATCACGTATCTAGGACTTACGCTTATTCTTCCCACCAATTTCCATCCTGATCTCTCCACTCTAAGCGTTTTCCGAGATTTCCGGGTCCCCCCCCTAACTCCCCCCAATGACACTGGATCCAGTCAGGATTTAAAATAAGATATCTGAGTTACGAGATCCTTCTAAATAGGAAATTTCATTAGGATCCAATCACTCCTTTCTAAGTTAAAAATACCTCTTTTTTCTAATTTTTTAGAATTAACCCTCCCCCCAACTCCTCCAAAGAGAGCAAATCCGTTCGGGTTATGTTAATTACGTATTTAGGACTTGTGCTTATTTTTCCCACCAAGTTTCATCCTGATCCCTCCACTCTAAGCGTTTTCCAAGATTTTAGGCCCCCCTCCAACTCCCCCAGTGTCACCGGATCCGGTCGGGATTTAAAATTAGAGCTCTGAGACACGATATACTCCTAAATACCAAATTTCATTACGATCTGATCATCCGTTCGCAAGTTGAAAAATACATAGTTTTTTCTAATTTTTCCGAATTAACCATCCCCCCACTCCCCCCCCCCCCCCAGATGGTCGAATCGGTGAAAATATTATTTCTAATGTAATCTGGTCTGGTTCCTGATGTGCCTGCCAAATTTCATCGTCCTTGCTTATCTGGAAGTGCCTAAACTAGCAAAACCGGGATCGACAGACCGACAGAATTTGCGATCGCTATATGGCACTTGGTATTTACCAAGTGCCATAAAAAAACGTATATTAATTCAAACTATTACAAGTAAAAAATGACATCAAATAGTATTAAAATAAAAGAACCCAAGGATACTAACATAAAAATATTCCCCCGGACATATCTTAGGTTTATTCATATTTGAAAATTGGGATTTTTTCTTTTTTTTTCACACCCAAGAATTTTGCTCTCTAAGATCGGACAAGAACCGGTTTGCCTTTCGCAATTGGTTATGATTTGCGAATTTCGAGTGAAAAAAAAATGATTTAGTTATATTTTAACTAAATATTTAAGATATAGAGGTGGTTAGGGATTTGGTTAGGTTAGATATTTAATATGTGTTCTGTGCGGTCTGTTTCCCATGATTTTGTTTCTAAAGTATTATATTGTCATCATATATTGGTATATTTCATTAGGATTGAACTAACTTCACTTTTTGGGTATGCTCCATATTATTAACAAGCACTGATTTTTCTTTTGTGTTGTTTAAAAATAACTAGTTTTTTAGGGTTATTCCAAATTGTCGCAAGAATCGCCTAGTTGAACCGCGAAAACAAATAAGCAAGATAACTACTTGAATTGACAAGGCTTTTTGTCATAAAAAATTCGGTACTTACGTGTTATGCCGAGCACACTCAAAAAGTCTAATCTGTTTAAAATCAGTTTCTCTGTGTGCAATCTCAGATAATCAGCTTAGCCAAGATGAAATAAACCACTATACAGGTACTCCATATTTAAATTAAATATAAAATCTATTGAGTTGGTTATGTTAGATACCTAATATAATGTGTTCTGCGCGGCCTTCTTTCCATAATTCTTTTTCGTAGTTTCCATGATTTTGTTTCTAAAGTATTATATTATTATCATATTTTGGTATATTTCATTGGGATTAACCTGACTTCACTTCTTGGGCGTGTTCTGTATAACTAACAAGTATCTATTTTTCTTTTGTGTTGTTTCAAAATAACTAGTTTTTTAGGATTATTCTACATTTTCGCAAGAATTGCCAAGTCAAACCACGAAAACAAATCAGCTGAACTAACTACTTGAGTTTGACAAGGCTTTTCGTCATCAAACAGTTCGTGGTAACGAACTGTAGTAAGGAGCGACCCGGCTCAATAGTAACCGAAACTCTAAAAAATGGAATTTTGATACCAATAGTTACATCAAAAGAATCGCATTTTGATGCTAATTTTAAATATATAAGTTTGATCAAGATTAGTCATACCCATCAAAAGTTACGAGGCTGAGAAAATTTGCATCATTTTAGAAAATAGGGGGAAACACTCCCTAAAAGTCATACGATCTTAACGAAAATCACACCATCAAATTCATCGTATCAGAGAACCCTTTTGTATAAGTTTCAAGCCCCTATCTACAAAATGTGGAATTTCACATTTTCTGCCAGAAGACAAATCACGGATGTGTGTTTATTTGTTTTTTTGTTTGTTTGTTTTTTCCCAGGGGTGATCGTATCCACTCAGTGGTCCTAGAATGTCGCAAAAGGGCTCATTCTAACGGGCATTAAAAGTTCTAGTGCCCTTTTTAAGTGACCAAAAAAATTGGAGGTCACCTACGCCCCCTCCCACACTCATTTTTTCCCCAAAGTCACCGGATCAAAATTCTGAGATAGCCATTTTATTCACCATAGTCGAAAAACCTAATAACTATGTCTTTGAGGACGACTTACTCCCCCGCAGTCCCCGTGGGAGGGGCTGCAAGTTACAAACTGTGACCTGTTTTTACATATAGTAATGGTTACTGGGAAGTGTAGCGTTTTCAGGGGGATTTTTTGGTTTGGGGGGAGAGTTGAAGGAGGGGGGGGGGGTTACGTGGGAGGATCTTTCCATGGAGGAACTTCTCATGGGGGAAGAGACTTTCAATGGAGGCGGCGCAGGGTTTTCTAGCATTATTTAGAAAAACAATGAAAAATAAATATGAAAAGTTTTTTCTACTTAAAGTGAGGAGCAGCATTAAAACTTAAAACAAACATAAACCATTACGCATATGAGGGGTTGACCTCCTCGTAATACCTCGCTCTATACGCTAAAGTATTTTTAGTAATTAAACTGTTTATTCTACGGCCTTTGTGATTTAGGGGTCATTCTTAAGGAATTGGGACAAAATTTAAGCTTTAGTGTAAAGAGCGAGGTATCAACGAGGGGTGAGCCCCCTCATATACGCAATAAAAACATACGAATATAGAAGTTCGCTACGTAAGTTAATTCGTAAGTTACGTATTTTTTTTACCTATGAAAACGTTCGTAAAAAATTAAAAGTTATAGTCGCCTTTTTAAGTAATCAAAAATTGGAGGGCAACTAGGCCTCCTCCCTCGCTCCTTTTTTCTCAAAATCTTCCGATTAAAACTATGAAAAAGCCATTGAGCCCCCAAAAATTAATGTGCAAATTTCGTTTTAATTATTTATGTGCAGAGAGCCAAGATCAAAACATGCATTAATTCAAAAACGTCCAGAAATTAAATAAAAAAAACAAGTTTTTTTTAAATGAAAGTAAGGAGCGAAATTAAAACTTAAAACGAACAGAAATTACTCCGTATATGAAAGGGGCTTTTCCTCCTCAACGCCCCGCTCTTTACGCTAAAGTTTTTTACTGTTTTAAAATGTAGAGTTAAGAGAAAGAGTAAGAGATACTTTAGCGTAAAGAGCGGGGCGTTGAGGAGGAAAAGCCCCTTTCCTATACGGAGTAATTTCTGTTCGTTTTAAGTTTTAATCTCGTTCCTTACTTTCATTTAAAAAAACTTGTTTTTTTTTTGTTTAATAAGAAAAAAAATCGGTACTTATGCGTCACCACATTCAAGTAGTTTAATCTGTTTAAAACTGTTTTTTTTCTGTGTGCAGCCTCAGATAAAATCAGCTTAGTTAGAGTGAGATAAACTACTATGTAGATATATTTTAATTAAATATTAAATATATAAATTAGTTATGTTATAATGCGTTCTGGGTGGCCTGCTTTCAGTGATTCTTTGTTATAGTTTCCATAATTGTGCTACTAAAGTATTATATCATATTTAGGTATATTTCATTATGGTTAACCTAATTTCGCTTCTTGAGTGAGGTCGAGATAACACCTTCAAAGCAAAGCTACAGTTTCTTTAGCTGTTTGGTGCCATTTGTTGTTAGGTCTTCTGCTGATTCCTCCCCCCTTTCCATTCCTTTAAATGTGAGGCCCGCTTCAACCAAAAAATAAAGCCCCCCTCCTACAAATCAATTTCCTGGATAAGCAACTAGTTGAGACACGCATATTCAACAAATCAACAAGAAATATATCTTTCAGGGGAAAGATGTCACTTCAGTATTATTAATTCAATGATTTATTGCCTCAAATCACTAAGAGAATGCATAATCAGCCAAGTACAATTACCACTCGCTCGCCATTTCTTTTTCTTTTTTTTGTATCTGGAATGAGCAAAGATTTCTTTTTCTTGAACAGGTGCAATTACTCCAGTCAAATAATAGTTGCCGGTTTGAGGGATTGACAACTCTAAAGAGATGACAGACATATCTGAGCCAGTTGTAGAGAAAATTCACTTAGCAAATGAAACAAAATAGCAGGGAAAATTAGGAAGATGGTTAGCTTTGCTTTAAATACACTAATTATTCCGTGGAAAAAAATGTCGCCTTTTTTTACAACTGATATAGAAAATGTCTTTACGCACAGTATTAAACTTCTTCGAACTGGCTAATTCGCCGGACAAAGAAATATTTAATGCATAGCCTACATTATTAGTATACATGCCTATATTTGGATTAGACCATTCTCTCTCACCTGGTGTACATGTCTCAGAGCATCGCGCATTCTGCCATGCATGGCACACATACGGCACCCACCACTTAGTATACACGATGTTAGAAAGTGAGCAGTCCCTCGTTACAAAATTAAGAGTCAATCAAGTTTTTTGATACTAAAACTTCAATAGAATGTAAAAATAGACTTAGTGAGATCGGCTTCTGGAAAATTCAAATAAAAGATGGATTCATACTGGTCTGGTTTTTAAGAGAGGAATCAGGAATCTTATCCAAGGGATTTTCTCATACCTAAAAACCATGTTTGCAGTTAAAGCACTAGTGGTGCCCCCCCCCCTCTCTTGTATAGGCAGAAATAAGATGATAAGACCAGAAACAGACGAAGAAGATTACCTGACTAAGTTACTTTGATAGCGAGAGAATAATTCCTTTGATACTGTAAAAGGAACTAGGTAGTGATAACGAGCAGAAATTTTTCAGTGAAACTTCCTCTTCTATCAGTTTCTGTAACAGGATTAAATAAAAAAACTTTTTTCATCTGAAAGTAAAGAGCAACATTAAAACTTAAAACGATCAGAAATCATTACGTATATGAGGGGGGTCGACCCCTCGTCAATACCTCCGTCTTTACGCTAAAGTTCAAATTTTGTCCCAATTATTTAAAAATGACACCTGAACCACAAAGGCCATTTAGTTAGTATAAAGAGGTGTTTTACAAGTTCTAAAAAAAAAATTAACCGTAAAGAGAGAGGTATTGACGAGGGGGCAACCCCTCCTCATATACCTAATAATTTCTGTTCGTTGTCAGTTATAATGTTGCTCCTTGCTTTCGGTTGGAAAAAAAAACTTGTTTTTTCATTTAATTTCTGATCGTTTTTTCAAATAATGCTGGGAAACCCAGCATCCCCTCCATAGAAAATTCCTTTCTCCCATGAAAAATTCCTCTATGGAAAGATCCCCTAAGTAACCCCGCCCCTCAACCAGAAAAATCCTCACTGAAAAGGTCTGTACACTTCCCAATAACCAATACTATATGCAAACTATTTGCAAAGTTCATAACACACGGCCCCTTTCCCGGGGACAGTAGAGGGTTAAGTCATCCTCAAAGACATAGTTATTAGATTTCTCAGTCTTTGAAGAATGGCTATCTCAAAATTTTGAACAGGTGACTTTGGGGAAAAATGAACGTGGGGGGGGGCTAGCTGCCCTCCAATAATTTTGGTCAATTAAAAATGACGTTAGAATTTTTGATTTTTGATTAAATGAGCCCTATTCAGATCTTTTACGATAACTGATTCGATAAAATCACCCGTAAAAAAAAAAAAAAAAAATTCTAATTTTGTACAGAGGAGCTTGCAACCTCTACAGTACAGTTCTCTGGTATGCTGAATATGATGGAGTGATTTTCATTAAAATCACTTGATGTTTTGGGGGCGTTTTCCCTTTTTTTCAAAATTTGGGCAAATTTTTCAGGGTCATAACTTTTGACGGGTACCGTCAAATTTAATGAAATTTAGCTTGCATATTTTGAATAAGCATCGAAATCCAATTCCTTTGGTGTATCTATTACCACGAACTGTTTTACAATACAAGTCGCATATCATAAAAACTTACAACGATTATAGCAGTATATGAATATACTTCTATGAATGCACATAGTATTTAGGGGCTCCAATCTAGTAAAGCATAGGGAAAGGGGGCAACGGAGTACCAGGAACTTTTAAAATCTAAGGGCCAATTTTGCTGTTGTCCAATTTTTCAATGGAAAATAACAAGTTAGTTATTTTCAAACTCAAGAGTGGGGGATAAGCAATAAAATCCGGGTAGGGGGCAATCCTCCGATACCACCCAACAATTTTATTCAGTGGAAATTTTCATTTGCGGCAGAATAACGCGCAACTGGTTTTGGGTTGAAAGAACTGTGATTCTTAAATTGAAAACATCATTACAACCCAATATAGCATACTCATCGACTTAGAGACTATAATACCGCGTTAATAATCAAACCTATGATGTCATGTGTTTACAAGCATACATCGAAACAGCAGGTTGATTTTAAGTCCTCTCCATTTAACACTGGAGGGTTAAGAGGGCATACTTTTGTCTCAACCCTGATTCTTCAGATGTAGCCTTTGACTCAGGGACATATACAGGGAGCAAGCCTCAGGACGAAGATCCCCCCCTCTTACAAAAAAATTAAACTTTCCTGAATGTCTCGACAATTATTATTCAAAACTATCAAATCAAAGCCTTGTTATTATTGCCTCGCTCCTAAAAAAAATCATTCTAAGTATGCGTCCACTTTGATCCCTTCTCATTGGAGGGTTTAATTTATTAGAGCCTTTGATTATATGATTAACGGAAACTTCTCACGAAGAAAAACCACTACTATCACGAGCAATTGAGCCTGATTTTCTTCAAATTATCCAAGGTTACAAAATCCTTCCAGGAGGATTTGCCTATCCCCTATACGTGTTTGTTAGAAGTCTAGATTATTTTTTGCGTAAGCGTACGCACACAGTTATTCTAAAAACAGTACAAGTCAAAGGTTTATAGTAATGTCGATTGTAAAATGCGATCTATATAATTTCCCACACTTTTTATATAAAAAAACCCCTGGTTCTTCCGATTCTAAGAAATTCCCCTCCCGACAAAGACAACAAATTCCTGTATATGTGCAGGAATGACCCTACAACAAGCCAAGCTTATTTGTGAAGACCTTGGGTCTCAAATAATCTTTGGCAAATGAGACTTCCTGTATTTCGCAGCATATCATTATTATTATTAAACAAATAACGGATGGCTAATCAACCATGTAAACACAGCCTCGGATACAGCTGTGTTTCAAACACACAGTTTTTGATTTTAGGGGTATTTAAAACTATTTCCTATGACTATGATTTCTTTGCGGTCATGCGAAGGTCAAATTTGCTCATTAAGTTTCCTATTTGATTGAGTTTTCGAAACAAATGAATAACTTTCAATTTGTGTAAAAATCGTGTGATCGCTAGGCCTATATGATGCTGGCAATGATATTGCCAGCGATGTTATCCATTCCAATTGACTACATAAATTATTGTCAATATTTCCCAAATTATTAGAGAATAATAATAAACAACTATAGTTGCAACCCGATTTTTTATATGTATATGGTTGGGTAAGATTCCACTTCACTTATTGAAACAACCGTAATTCACTTTGACTGCCCTTGGTACTTCAAGTAGGTGGTCTACATTTTATTCAACCCCAGTTCAACTAAACCCTCACTCACCTCAGCCCCCATTCAATTCAATCTTACCTACCCAGTTGCAAGGGTTAAATTGAATGGGGTTAAGTTGACTGGAGCAGAGTTAAATTTGAAGTACATGGGCGTTTAGTTAAACGAGGGTGGAATCAAATTGAGGTTGAGATAGACGAGGGTGGAGTGAAATTGAGGTTGAGTTAAACGAGGGTTGCGCTACATGACACCCATACTAGGCTCCAGTATTTACTTCTCATTCAAAGCTCTTGTATCAAGAAAAACGTCGGTGTTTTGAATACTATTAATGAATTCAAAAATAAATAAATGAGCACCCTTCAGAACCTAGTCGTGGCACAAGAATTTTTCTTCGGGTTAAATAATGATCGAATTTTTCATGTTACTTTCTCTCGATTAAACAATGCCGTAAGCGTTTGAAGCTTTGAATATAGACATGTTTTTTTTTTTTTAATGAAAAACCTTAAGAATGCTTGAAACACAAAATGTATAATCAAATATATAATAGGTTAAGGGGTTATCGTGTACTGAGGAATTTTTCAAGAAGGCATTTGCAAAAAAAGGCAAACCGTGAACTTGTGCCAAATTTAAGATAAATCACGAAGATTATCAAATTCTAGGATGGAAGTGCCAAGATTAGGCGTCCAGGCAGATACGATTAAGGGGTGAATCTCTTCTTTTTTCAATATTTTTAAAGTTATTTTTTGGATAAGTCTACCCTGTTTTGTCTCACAGTTGGGGGATTTCTATATCCCACAGCTGGGGGATGAGGGGGATCCTCAGAAAAATTATTATTTAATCTGATAATTAATGAAAAATTTAACGTAAATATCTTCAAAACTTGGATGGAAATGAGGCCGCTTAGGATAGCCAGACAGACCTATATCAGATAGCTTACATACATACGAAGGATCGAGGGGGGCAACTTTGGCGTTCCCTAACCAAGTCTAATGATCACTGCAATCTCTAAATAATTCACAATAATTACATAATATTCATGTTCTCCACTGCTTTAAGGAATTTCCCCCTTCCATCAAATAGATATCTACAGAGCCTACGTGACTGGAAAAACATCAATAGTATTTTTTTTAATTTCTTTGCGTATATGTTAAGCACGATCAGTAATTAGTACCAAAAAAGCGAATGGCCTAATCAGATTACAAACCACAAATTATACATGGAGCTAAAACTGAGCTTGCCAACACACTTAGTTTGCACTCCTGTTTTAAATTGCAAATTAATTTTCAGATTACAATATTTACATTAAAATGTGAGAATTAAAACTAATAATGTTTTTTTTAACGTTTTTTTAACAGCCCTAGCATCCTTATTTCAAAGAAGTTCAACCAGAACCCCTGTTTTTTTAAAGTTTTTTAAAAAAACATTATTAGTCTTAATTCTCACGTTTTAATATAAGTTTATATCAGGCACGTACGCAGGAATTTTTTTTTTTTTTGGGGGGGGGGGGCGAAACCTTCAAAACAGCAGATATCAAATAGCACTTTTTTATTCAGTAAGGCAAAAAGCACGTATATCGGAAAATACAGATTAACTTTAATCTGTAGTATTGTAGCGGATGGGGGAAGAAGTCAGAAGCCTCAACAGTACGTTTTAGGCTCAGGTTATGTTCATAGCGATTTAAAACCAGTGATTAATCTATTATATCCCACTGAAAGGGGAATTTTATGGTTAACAGTGCAATATGGGTCCTGTGGGGGGTAGTTCTTCTATTGCAAAAACGTAGATTTTAATGAAAAATGATAGTTTCCAAAATTGATCCATTAAAAGCTTTACTTTATCCTGAAAAGGGGGGATAAACGCCCTAATATCAAGGATAATTCTATTTTGCTGTGAAAAGCAAACTCTCTTTACAAAAAAATAACAGTACAATTGCTAATTACTTCGAAGAACGTAAAAATTTAGACAGAAAATGGGTTAATAATTGGGCAGAGACTTGACTGGGTAATTACATGCTGTAAAATCCCCCAAAAAGGCTTCACACATGTATCTAGATTCTTAACAAATGTCCTACTTTTGCCAGAAATCCCAAGAGACCATGGGGAATTAAACATTTCACAAAATTTCGGGGGGGGGCGAAGGCACCCCCTGCGTACGTGCCAGGTTTATATATATATATATATATATATATATATATATATATATATATATATATATATATATATATATATATATATATGTTTTTCTTATATTGTGCTGAAGACAGTCCTTGGACATAGGGCCGAAATATCCACAGATTTGATTTTCACTGTCTTGAAAAGATTTCCCTATTGTTTCTACTTTGTGTTTGTTTATCTTAGGAGTAAGAGAAACTAGTCTTTTTTCCTGTTCTACTCCTTTACGAGTAGTTCTCAAACAGCTCTTGGGCGGTTTACAAATAAAAGTCTAAAAATGTCATACAGTATCACCTCAACCAGTTTAGTTGAACGTAACAGACCTCATATCCTTCTCCAAAAAAGAGAGAAATTCACTCCCAGGAATGCGAAGTCCATATCGAGTAACGTTACCAACAGATTTACCTGTAAATAAGCCGTTCACAAACTACATTAACAAAATCCGCAACATGAACAGTACCAAATTCACCAATAAGACGGGCCTAACAGTTTATACGGCTTATGCCGGTATTGATAGTTTCCAAGCTATGGCGGCTTAAATTCTGTAATATGTGTTGCATCAGAGGTAAAATACCATATGCCGAGAAAAACATGTTCCCTATCCCAATTGAAAAATCCCTGCGAACCTGTCTTGCACTTAAAGGGTTGAAATAAGAAAATTCAGGTAAATTCGTATTTAGTTTTATAAAATACTATAGTGCTATGTATCACCGCATCTTTTTTTTAACAGAGCTAGTTCTTAATACTCCCTCAAATTCTTCCCTTGTATTCTACTCCTGAAGGAGATAGAAATAAAGAATGACATTTCATGCACCCATGCGGCATTTGACAACCTAATTCAAATTAAGTTTACCAAAAACACAAGTTCAACTCGCTCATGGATCAGAATATTATACGCGGATTTCTAATTACCTAGCATCTCTGAAGGTGCAAAATTATAGATTTTGCCTCTATACCTTGTTTTTCACCCATACAATATACTTTCACTTATTTCTTCCAACTTGTGATTGAGCTATGTCAAATTGCCAACTTATATAAGCTGTAAAGTGTATGGTGATTTACAAAAACAACAAAGAGAGACAAAAAAACATCAAACGAGATTCTGGCCAGTACAGAGAAGACTAAAACAACGCAGATATTTCGCCTGTATGTAAACTATGCGTCCTCAACACAAGATACAAAGAAAAAACACTAAAGTAAAAAAAAAATAAAAACCGCCACCAATATTAAAAAATAAAATTGTCGCCACTAATCCACGTAGGGAAAAGAAGCTATTAGAGTTACTTCAATGAGAACACCAAAAATTGAAACCAAGTTAACTATTATGTTGTGAAATAATCCTCTTGTTAGCTAATATTGAAGCAACTCTTTTTGGTCTAGTAGGTAATCTACTCCCCTGGTGATTGTTTAAGCTTTTAATTCCCTTATTGACTATTAGTTCATTTTTCAAAAGACAATCATAAATTAGGTCAATATTTAAATTTCTCGTGTCCCTATTTTCCTGTCTCGTGTCTCTCCTGGCCGCAGTCTCGTTTGATTTTTTTTTCTCACTTTGTTGTTTGTTGTCATGCCTGGCCAGTTCGGCTTAAGAACTTTCATAGTGATTTAGGAAAACTAAGTAGGCTACGGTCAACATATATTTTATTGAAGTGATTTCAATTAGTTGATTTTGATATACACACTGAAATTTGTTTACTCTCGGGCATGTTAAAAAGCAACACGCCGGTGACAGCAAAGCCCTATCAGGGATGGATGAAGATTTTTATGGCACTTGGTATTAAACAAGCGACATGAAGCGATTGAAAATCCTGTCGGTCCCGGTTTTGCTACTTTAGGCACTTCCAGGTAAGCTAGGACGATGAAATTTGGCAGGCCTATGAGGGACCGGACCACATTAAATTAGAGACAGTCGTTTTCCCGATTTAACCGTCTAGGGGGAGTGGGGGTCGGTTAATTCGGAAAAAATAGTTTCCAAATCTATTTTAAACTTACGTAAGTATTTTAAACTTACGAACGGGTGATGGAATCTTGATAAAATTTGATGTTTGGAAGGATATCGTATCTCAGAGCTCTTATTTTAAATCCCGACCAGAGCCGATGACATTGGGGGGGGGAGCCTAAAATCTTGGAAAACATTTAGAATGGAGGGATCGGGAAGAAACTTGGTGGGAAAAATAAGCAAAAGTCCTAGATACGTGATTGTCATAACCAGAACGGATCTGCTCTGTTTGGGGGAGTTGGTGGGGATTAATTCTGAAAATTAGAAAAAATGATGTATTAATAACTTACAAAGGAGTGATCGGACCTTAATGAAATTTGAAGTTTGGAAGAATATCGTGTCTCAGAGCTCTAAAATATCGGAAATTGATAAATCGGAATTGATAAAGTCGTTTTCCTAGATTCGACCATCTGGGGGGCTGAAGGAAGAGGAAAAATTAGAAAAATTGAGGTATTTTTAGCTTACGAGTGGGTGAACGGATCTTAATGAATTTTTATATTTAGAAGGAATCGTGACTCAGAGCTCTCATTTTAAATCTCGACCGGCATTAAGCCTCTGATTTTTCTTTTAAAGCAATCTATTGATTCTTAGAATTTTGCTAGAGCTCATACCATATGATCTCTTGGCTCTTCCGACCTCGTCACAAGTGCCATATGAGCTCTTAGCTCTTGTTTTTTCTAGAAATTCCCATGTATTTAAGGGGTTCACTCCACCAGTTTCAAAAATCACGAATTACCGGGGATATGCACCATGCATGGCAGAAGTTTACCAAATGCGGTGTGATGGAACGGTAAACGGCTAGGCTGAGCAAGTGGTAATCCTAGATGTACGCCCGCATGTAACATTTCGTATGTTGCGTGTGGCAAGGTGCTAATCACCATGTAAAGTTTAACACTAGTCCAAATCCAAGCAGAATTTAATAACTGAACCATTCAGAGACCAAAAGGACGAGGTTCATTAGACAAAGGACAGAATATTATGTGAAAAGACAACTTAGAGAGAAGATTATGTGATCTTTTTTTAAATTCTAATGCACAAGTCATCAGACAGAAAAAAAATTAATAATTTTTCGGTATGTTTATGGACTCGAGCATAGAAAAAACTCTGAAGCTTACTTTATAATGAACTTTGCTAAATTAGCAAATAATCAAAAAAATCTTGCAGACAAAACAATTATTTTTTTTTTTTTTGCATTTTTCTTCATTTATAGGAATATCCTTGCGACTGTATAATCAAGTGCTTTGAAACTAGAATCTTAGGAAGAAGGCAACGCCTAGCTATATTGGTTTCTGAACGGTTAAATAAGAAGTCCCCTCCCCCCCCCCACAAAAAAGCGACTCGAAATATCCGGTTTTATCAACATTGTGTGGGCATATACACCATTAGGCGTACAGGCCCAGGCCCACAAAACCTTTGTTTTCACTAATCTCCCATAATGATTGCGCAATCCACCTATTAGTCTTTCATAAATTTCAGCCCACCAAGACAAACCCCAACACACTTTCCTGAAACAGGGATTTACTTCATCACGAGAAGAAACCAAAATCAGAAAATAAAATTGAAGTGATTAAAAAACTGGAACTTATGCAAACGAGTCTTTTTTGGCGAAATCACCCTTACTCCTTTACAACCCTGAAAATTCCAAGTGCCTATTTAATTCGTTCATTCTTTGCACTTTTTTAAAGTAGAGCCCCAGCAACGAATAAAATCTCGTCTGCTTGCGCGGTTTTTACTGCACAAAGATCTAGAAAACCAAAACAAAACCATTTATAGAATTAAACAAGAAAAATGGTTCGAAAACCCTCTCCTAGCAAAGGCCCCACAACTACTAAACTAGGGGCAGGGAAGAAAAGGGGAATTCTCTTAGACAAGAATGTTCCAAATGCCTTCCTCCTCCGACCGTTTTGACGTGATTCAACTGTAAGAACTGGGCGAGCAACAAAATAGGCTTGGTATGTCTTATTAAAAAACTAACAGATTCAATCCACAGAAGGAAGGATACGGATCTTACGGAACATAGTAAGCAATCGGTGTGGGACAAAAACCAACAAATGACTTGAATATAAATGTCTATTTAAATAATTAACCAGCGCCCCCCCTACCCGAGCTCCTAATTTTCGAATTTCTGAGCACTTTTTATTTAAATTATGAACAATATTTATTCTTATTCATTCCCACCCTTTAAATCCTTGGTTACGTGCACAGGCGAAGGCCCAAGATACGTAATCACTTACAAATGTTCCAATAATCAGTGCTGGTTTGAATTTAAAGCGCCTATGACCACAAAGAAGATTTGACGAAGTTATGCTGATAAAGAAGTAGAAAGAATTTGTAATTGATTTAGGGAAGAACTGAAGCAACACTAGTAGCCTACCAGCCTTACTTTGAGAGGTCTATATTTAGCGGGGGGAGTTAAATTTAATAAGAGGGCAAAATAGGTGAACCGTGTGAAAACCGCAGAACTATGAAATTGGAGGAAAGACCAATTTCTGCTAAGCATGATCTTAAACAAATGAAGATTAATTATCCCAGATATAGTAAGTGTTTATATTCGTTACTTGATGCGCGGAATAAATGCCTTGTGGGTCATTATGGTCCAAAAGCAATTTTACCATCTTAGTCCGTTTTTATTTATCAACAGTTTTTTCGGTACTTTTATGATAAATCCTCTACCGCTCAAGTTGTCCATTCATTGATGCATCATAGAACTGTTTTTTTTTCGTTTGTTTCTTTATGCTTAGTGTGAGACAAGACAAAGCGAAGCAACAGAATAGATGGGAAATACATAATTTGGGCTATATATTTCCACATTAGGGGTGGGCGCAAAGTATTTTTATAGTTTGAAGTTATAAAACAATTCTTACTACATAATATGCAGAATAATTGATAATTGTACCTAACACATTGGACATGCGGACCCACTATATTTTAACACCCCCCCCCCCCTAATGTACAAATATATAGCTCAGATTTGTCTCTAAAGTATTATATTTTTATCTTATTTTGGTATATTTCGTTAGAATTGAACGTCAGAGAAACATATTAGAAGAATATTAGGTAGGGGGTATATAATACAAGTACCGTTTTTTCCTTTTCTTTCTTTTGTAGTGTTAATCAACTTTACGCGTGTCGTACAGTAGATTAAATATAAATTATTAATATTATTTACCCCCTCTCCGCTGCTTGCATTGGCTATATGGCTTCTCAAACGAAAATTAACGAACGAATTTCATACCTTAGTTGGGGGTTTTATCTCCGGCATAGTTGATTTCCTGAGAGGAACTTTTGTTTGAGGAAGCGGCAACTTTCTAGATCTGTTTGCTGCATCCTTAATATCCTTTGTATTTTGAAGCCGCGGGGATTTTGCACTAATTTTCGTGGCAACACTGCACAAACTTGAGGAGGCACTACTCCGACTAGAGGGAGTTTTAGAGACTAATTTGGACTTGTCACTCTGAGGTGCTGTTCTGATAACAGTTCGATTTTTGGAACTTTCAGGGTCGTCGTTGACCAATTCCACATCCGAAAATATGCCACTAGTTTCCATTTCAGAACTAGGTCCGGACTTTGATTTTTTCGGATGAAGTCGAACCGGTGTATTTTGAGTACCTGTACCTTCGACGTCCCCTTGGTATCCATCCATGCTACCCAAACTTGTTACGCTTGTCACTACACTTGGTGGTAATACACTACCTTTGACAACACTGCTTTGCACCTTTTTCCTAGCAGAATCAGCTGGTGTGGTCAAAAGACCATATGTGTTATTAAGAATCTCCTCTGTAATACTTTCAGGTTTCAAATCTTTAGCAGCACTACCTTCCAATGAATCACAATCTTGATTCACCAAACCAAGATCGTAGGTGCTATCAAGCTGATTTTCCACGCACTCGAGAACACCGCACTGCACATTTTTCTGGTCAGAAACACCAGCTTCAAGACTATATGTGTTGTCAAGCAAAATTTCGGTTTCATCTGCCAAAACCACGGTGTTACTTGCAACACTGCGCTGCGCTATTTTTCCTATCAATTGTACTGTTTGAATCAATAGAATAAGTGTTCTCAAGCTTAGCTTTAGTATCTTTACTGAAAGTAGCGTTCATACTTTTGTCAATTTTGATTTTCTTAGGTGAAAAGCTCATTCGAGTAGCTTTCGTGCCTGGAGTGCAAAAATTCAGCAAGTCTGGTGGCGTTTCCTCAAAAATGGGCTTTGGAGTACTGTTTATCCAAGAAAAATCCTTAATCTGATTAGGGGTTAATATCCCCAAACTTTCAACAGATCTTCTATCTGGATTAACTCGGGATGCACTTTGTTGGTTTGAAGGAGATTGTAACCAAGTTGCTAGAACTAGTTCTTGACCTAAACGAAATCTTGGGCGGGATGACCCCGGATCAGAACCATCATCAATCCACGAGAAATCTTTCATTTGATTAGGTGATAAAATTCCGAGACTTTCAACTGATCGCCTATCACCAACTGACGGTTTACGACCTGACATTTCCAACTCTTCAGAATATTTTGATTTTTCAAAAATACAAGTTTTATCACTTTCACTGTCGGCAACCGCACAAACTCCACTGTTATCTCTTACACTGCCAGCCTTCAACTGAATGGACGATTGACATTTCACTGCCTTTGAATTGGAGATTTTTGTTATTGTTTGGCGCAAGCGAAATGGTTTCCGTGGTATAGATGATTTATTTACAGAATCGATGTTAGGTGGTTTTATTTCATTCGACATTATTATCCTGAAAAAAGAAAAGATAATGAAAATGCTATTACATTTTCCTTGGGAGGAGGGAGAAGGTAATGATTACAAAAATAACAATCATCCGAGTAAAAGTGTCCTGAAATCAAAGAATATGACATTTTGGACGAGGTAGAAGGTTCCACCCCTCCCCCAGCCCGTAAGTTCTTGGGCTAGGCTTTCATACTGTCTACGAATAGAGAAAAACACTGCGTGACCTTCGCAGAGGGATACCAAATGATCTTCAATATTCTTTAAGTTTACGTCATTAACTACATAAGACAAAAAACTACAATAAATAACACACTTATTATACCGTATGATAATATTATAGATAGGACCCAAATCCCTTCAAAATCCTTAATTTTCTTGAATATATGGCCACTTCTTATTTAAATTATCACATATTTTGTAATTGTTTTCCTCAAAAACAGTGTTAGTATTGCCCCCTCAAAAATAAAAAAAAAGCAAAAAACGAGTAGGTTTTTGATTATAGGCCTTTATAATCATTATAAATACTAGTAGCATTATAGTATTATAGTATAGTAGTAAATACTACTAGTATTAGAAAATATCTATTATAATTCACGCGTCGTTCCCCCCCCCCCCCTCCCTTATTGTTAAATAATGCGCGGAAAGGGGATATGATGATAAATATTTCATTCTTAGAAATCAAGCAACATATGAAAAATGTTAAATGTAAAAATATATACCATATGAACTACATTTGTTTTTTGGAAATAAGAATCTTTGGGGAAAATACTTCAATGCTTCCCTTTAACCTCACCTAAATTATTACTTGTTTGTCCTCAATTTTAACATAACAGAGAAAGCTCATCTTGAAAACAGTAAAAGCCGGGTATACTTCTAAGGATTCATAGAAAACATAAAACGAAGTATTGTGGCAAACTCGTGTAGGAGTCTTACTCATCTCCTGATTACACAAAATATTATTTTTATTTAATTGGACAAGTTTCAGCAGTAGATGCGATGATTTCGGCCTACTGTAAACACCATGGCACTCCTTCCCCTTTATACATTTGGCAAAATGCTCGGTGGGCATGCTAACAACTAAAAGGGAATCTTAAACCTTAGATGACTTACAGAAAGGTACTTTAGAGGTTATCAACCCCTCCCACATTCCTGAATCTTCCAAAAAGTATTGGAACTTTATATTCAAATGATTTTTTCTTCATTAGTCCCCCTCCCACCACCCCTAGAAAAATCCCTGCGTACAAGCTTGATAATTAAACCCTTGGCGACTTACCCCTACAGTGGGTTGATCAATTACCCTTGCATTACAAATTAGATTATGTGTAATGTGGCGGAGGGAAATACCTTCTCTTTGGTCAGATTTAAGCATATATCCTTAGTTAGCAAAAGCAAGGTCTGTTGAAAACCGATTCATGCAAAGGCTGGGAGATTTCCACGAGCGAAGAAGTACTCATTTGACTTAAAATCGAATAGTGGTGAGCATCAAGTCATCGCTAATTGTAGAAAAAGCCAAGACGAGGTAGTCGAATTGAGTGAGAGGCAATTCTGGCATTAGCCCCCCCCCCTTATTAGGATTGTATAAAAACGATGTTAGTTCATTTGTTAATAGATATGTCCATTTATTATCCGTCCATTCCTAGGGCAGTAGAACCAAGGTAGTCATAGAGCTAAGACAGTGATAGAACCTATAGTTTCATTAATGACCGAGCTTCTCAGGCCCTTTTTTGTCCCGGTAAATTTCTTCCTTTGATATGCCCCCCTGGCTGGGTCAATGCGTGTCAGTTCAAAACGATAGAATTATATCGGTTTCCGGAGAAAAGTTTTTGGAATACAAAATAGGACTCTATGGTCTGCCCACCCATAGACAAGTTTTCCCCTTGTTTCCATGGCAACAATCGATTCAAGGTCTGGCATTGAACTCATAGGGACAACAAAGGGATAAGACGTTCCAGGGAGTTTGAAAATACATCAAGGTGCTTCTATAGCAAAAAATAAGCAAGACCGCCAATAAATAACAGACTATTGATATACGCTGGATTTGGGATCCTTTGTCTGAAAGGACGCGGGTTCGAATCCCAGTGTACCCAATTGCTCAGTTTGGGACGGGAGTCAGTGGCGTGACTCTGTAAGCTTAGCCAGAGTCGATCCAGCTTTAAATGGGTACCTGGAGAAATCTGGGGAAGGTAAACAGGAAGGGTGTGCGAAAGCACAGGATGGTTGGCCCCCAACCCCCCATTGCACTTCCTTGCTGAAGGGCCAAGAAACGGAGATCAGCACCGCCGGTAGGGACTGTAAAGTCTAATGCCGTATCCTTTACCTTTTTTTTTATTGAGATTTTAGAAAAATAGTATCTAGGTAAGAATTTGACAACAACGTACGTATACAAGAAGGGTGCAGGTTCATCCGTCTTCCTCATCCACCATAACTGAAATTTTGCACTGTTGCCTTTTTTTTAATGCTGAAGAAACACTGATTTTTTTATAGCCAAATTCTCAAGTCCAGGATTTTCAACCTTTTTACAAAATACAATGGCAGAACATAGAAGCCAGGTATACACCCACATTGGGGGATTCGGGGTCGTATCCGCTTCCCCAAAATCTTGGCTTAACAATTAACTAGCAATACTAAACTCGCATCATGCGAGTGAAACAATTCACCAAAATAAAACTAAGAATGCAATATCAAACAGATTAAGTGTGGTATTTTTCAAAGTCAACATGCAACAGTGACTGAAATATGGTTCTTCCCAAAAAATTCCATGATTTCGAAATCACTAAATAAAACATTATAAAGTCGTGATTTGAAGTACGAAAAGAAAGGTCCAGGGGGGGGGGTCTTTATACTTTGATTTCTTTGGTACCTTAAAAGGTGGTTATTTTAACTCAAGAGTCGAATAGCTTAGGAGACTTTTTTCTAATATTTTTTTCTGCTTTGAATATAAAATCCTCTTTTTCTTCCGGTACTTATAATTTGCGCACAATGATTTTTTTTTTTTTTTACAGCTGAAGAACAAGTTTGGAAAAATATAAACATAAGTCTGCGAACCAAGATTAGAACATTGGAAGCTACAGTGACGACAGTGGTCAAGTATAGTTCTGAAGCATGGGCGCTCCGAAAAACAGAGGAAGATTTGCTAAATTGTTTTCCAGAGAAATTGTCTTTGGATTGATCTGGGTACCCTACTGACCGACAATATCTCATACAGTAGGCTGTACAAAAAGTGGGATTCAATCCCGTTTTCTGGGGCTATAATGAAAGAAAGATTGAAATAGCAAGGGAACGTTCTGCGGATGGAGGATGACAGATTGTTAAAGACTGCCCTTTTCAGCGAACCATCTTAACGAAAGACAGGTCGTCTCAGTTGGGATGATGTCACAAGGAAATATTTAAGGGAAATGAGAACTTCCTGGGAAGTTCTGTACGCCTGTACATAATAAGGATTTGAATAGATTGGGATGGAGAAGGAGCGTAGGTTGCTGTGTTGGCCTCAAGCGACTTGGTGCTGCAGTGAGTTGCTAGAAGTAGTAGCTGTATAGAAGTTTGGAATTGAGAAAAATTCTAAAATTTTGCATTTTTATATAATTTCTTTATAATACAATTTTATCTATTTAAGAGAAAAAGAGAATTGTTCTAGAACATATTAATTAATTTACGAAAACTGAAAACCGTAACAACGACGTTCTTGGTAAATTGGACCTACTGCCACCGAAACAGGAAAGTTTTACGGAAACAACAAGGAAATCTCAAGTTTCAGGGAAAGGGGCGGAATTGAAGGCGTTTCGTTGCGTGCATATTTGTCTGAGTTCACCAGAATTTTGAACTTGAACAGGGAGAGGAAATTCTTCTAAAATCAAAATCCACCCGCAACTTAGATAAATATAAAAAACTTAGATTAGCATAAAAAAAAGTGACAAAAAAGGATTAGCATGCTAAGATGGCGGTTATGAAGACAATTCGAAGGACAGTCACTGACGTGATTACAAAGGACATATTCAAATGACCTGATAGAGTGGAAAAAATAAAAGGCAAGTTGTTAAGCAGAAAAATCAAGATGGACCATTCCTTTGCCACATTGATTCTTTATCTTATTTAACCGACTATAGTCAGCAAATTCAGTTTAAACTGTACCTAGTTTTCCGGATTCCTATTCAAATGCCTTATTCTTATTAAGTGGCAGGTCTATGACAGATTGTCATATTTATTCTAAAACAAAATTTAAATAAAAGTCAATTTTGACCGAGAGAGCATAAATATAAAACATTCAAATTGTTTTTTACTACCCAAAACGACAAACACTCACAGATGATACTTATTTTAGGGCTGGCCTTAGCAAACAGAGTCATAGATAATTGAAAACATGTCATCTTTTCCCAAGTAACAAATGTGTTTCGTGGTAAAACGAGTCGCCATTTTTTTGCGGAATCAGGACAAGTGAGAAATAAAAGACTAAGAATCGAAGGCGATGAAAAACAGTTATCCTAGTTAAATTCAATACCTATACTCAACAAAATAACAAACTACCATAGCAACTGTTTTAAGCCCTACATTCTAATATTTTTTATTTCAAATTATTTCATGCTAATGTTGAAATAAATAAGAGTCCCAAATAGGGAAAGTTCCTTTTAAATAGACAGAGAAACAAAATATAAACACAGGCTCTAGATATTTCAATGACAGTCAATCATCCTCATCAATTCAGTTACTAACGTATAAAAGTTAAAACAAACTGTACTCCCACTAAACTAAATAATCACTTCAGGGTCAAAGCAAGTTACCGGTCCATTGACTTAAAAAGTGAGTGAATCGCCAAAACATCCCCTCTGTGTTTTAGCACCTTAGGGTCCATACACTTCCACAATTGTAATTGACTTAAAAAGTTCACTAACTGTTCTTGAATTTTGTAATAGGCCTACTGTTAATGATGTATAAATACAGTTTGTTTTAATTTTGATATGTTAGTGTATATTTGATGACCAACTGTGTCATCGAAATATCTAGAGCAGTGGTTCTCAACCGGGGTCCATGTAATATTTCCGGGGGTCCACAGGCAAAACACAACAAATTGGAGGGCCACAATGATATTTTGGGGGTCAAGGAAAAAACAACAACTCAGAACGCCCTTTATTTTTTAAAATTCAATTTCTACTGTAATTTACTGTTCACTTCATATTGTGTTCACTGTGTGATACACCGTCAACACTTCAACAAAATGAGTGCATGTCTGCATGGTTCCCTTACTGTTGTGATAAAAGTAGTTAACCATATTATTTCAAATTCTCTTCGAGACCACCTTTTTCGTGAAATCTGTAAGCAAAATGGAGAAAAGTTTGGACGGCTTGTAATACATACAGAGGTGAGATGGCTATCAAAGGGGAATTGTCTTAAGCGTTTCATTGCACTTTGGAATTCTATTGTTTCCTTTCTTGCTGACACACAACTTGGAGCAAAACTGCTTGCAAACAAATGTGATGTGTTTTACTTATCAGATATATTTGAAAGATTTAATTCACTTAATAAACAGCTCCAAGAGAACAATTCTGATCTGATATCTAGTAAAAGTGCTATTGCTACTTTTCTAAGGAAACTACAGCTGTATAAGAATAATATCAGGCGTCGTGCATTTGAACAGTTTCCTTGTTTGGCCTGTGTTAACAGCGATTTGCAAGATGAAGATCTTGCATTATATGGTGAATATTTGGAAAATATACATGAAGATATGCAAACTCGGGTTGGTGACCTGCTCGGGATGACTATACCGATTTGGGTTTCAATTCCTTTCGAAGTTAATGTTGCCGCAATAGACATATCTTTGCAAGAGCCCCTCAACGAAATACAAAGTAATGAAATAATGCATGCAAAATTCAAAGATGGAAAGTACAATATATGGAAAACAAATGATGTTGCTACAAAGTACCCTTTGCTCTGGGATAAAGCGCAGTTCTACGTTATTGCTTTTCCTACATCTTATCTTGTTGAAGCGGGATTTAGTCGTGTTTCTCAAATGTTATCAGAAAATTGCAATAGACTTGACATTGTGAAAAGGAGTGATCTTCGACTATCATTAACATCAATAGAACCAAATATAAATAAACTCGCCGAGAAGAACCAACCACAGGGATCTCATTGAATAAACATGCCTTTTCCTTTTTTTTTAATCACACACTTAATTTCAACTCCTTTTTTATCCAGTTTACATAATGTTGGAGTGAATTAAACTGCCTGAGGAGCTCTACTCTCCACGAGCTTGTGTTGCTTGCCCATGGAAGAAACATTGTAATATTGTAGTTATTATCAAAATAATAGTAATAATAATAATAATTATTATTATTATTATAGTAGAATATTTTATTTGCATTAAATTAGTTTTCATTTAAAAATAAAGTTTAATCGTTTACTATTTCTTTGATAATTAAAACCTTAAAATTTATATTAGTGAAGAATAGAAAATTGTTCTTATGTCCAATAGCTATGAAGGGGTCCACCAAGATAAAAAGAAGGGAAAAGGGGTCCATGGGTTAAAAAAGGTTGAGAACCACTGATCTAGAGCCTGTGTATATATTTTTGTTTCACTGTCTAATAAAATCACCTTCCACTATTTGGAAATCTTATTTATTTCGTCACAGAAAAGGCAGTGTGGTAATAGAAAAAAAATACCAAAATATGCTAATGTCTGTGTAAAATCCTTTTACATCATGGCCTGCAAGTTTCTAATTACCTCTGTGCCTTTGCCCCTCAGGCACGGCTACTAAATACCATTATAGAGTTTTTGATATCATGTTCCCCTTGGGTAATAACAATGTTTAATTTTCTCTTTCTGCCATGCTGTTATTTTTTTTTTTGTATAGCAATTATAAATTATAATGAAATTGAAGCTCAGTTGAGACATTCAACGGTTTAATCTAGGTCAGTTCCCTTGAGATTTAATTTGTTAGACTAAACCACATTTTTCTGCAATACATCAATTTTACATTTGTGATTACTATACAGTTCTTAATAAAAGTTAATTTGCTATTTAATAAATTACAGTTTTTACTTCAATTTCTTAAGATTCTGGTTTTACTTTTTAAGCTTTAAATTTATTAAACAAAAAAACTAGTTTTTTTTAACTAGTAAGGAGCGACATTAAAACTTAAAACGAACAGAAATTACTCCGTAGGCCTATATGAAATGGGTTGTCCCCCGCTCTTTACGCTAAAGTTTTTAATTGTTTTAAAAAGTAGAATTGTGGCAAAGAGTCAAACTTTAGCGTAAAGAGCGAGGGATTGCGGAGGGGACAACCCATTTCATATACGGAGTAATTTCTGTTCGTTTTAAGTTTTAATGTCGCTCCTTACTTTCAGTTAAAAAAACGTAGTTTTTTTATTTAATTTTATTAGGATTGAGCGTCAAAGAAACAGGTTCTAATTAAATGAAGCACTTGAGTGTGTGCAAATACAAGCACAGATTTTTGATATTGTTGCGATGAATCATATTTTTCCGTTTTCGTCCAGCCTCCTCCCCCCCCAAAAAAAAATCGTGTCTCCTCAGAAATAACACAGCGTGCATGTATTTTTAGCTCAGACTCGTCCGACGCAGTGGTCAACTGTTGCTTCCTTATACGCCACTTGACGGCAAAATTAAGTTTCAATTAGTAAGTAAAGAGGGGTTGATAAGGAAGGGCGTGGCAGCATCCCTTGTATTTTGAGTCATGCTGAAAATTATCTTAAAAGTAGACAAAATCTTGAAAACGAGTTATTTTAGAATGGAGGTCGCCTTTTCAGCTTAAAGATACATACTCCAGCATGGTCGACTTTTTTTTTATAGACGATATGACACTCAATTCGAATAAAATATATAAAAGTAAGATAAAAATATAATACCTTAGAAACGAATTTGGGCTATATTTTTGCACACTAGGAGGGGGAGGGTAAATTATAGCGGGCCTGCATGCCTAATGTGTTAGGTAAAATTATCCTACATATTATGTAGTAATAACTGTTTTTTAACTTCAAATTGGCCAATTTCTTCACCCCTACCACTAATGTCCAAATATGTAGTCTAAATTATACATTCTCCGTCTATTCTGTCACATATCTCTGTCTTATCCCACACTAACCTGAAAGAAACTAACGGAAAAAAAACCGGCATAATAATGGTTCAATGAATGAACAATCTGAGCGGTAGGACGTTTATCATACAAGTACCGTAAATAAGAACAAACAATAGACCTAAAGGTATTAAATTCAGCCTTCATGCACAATATATATATATATATATATATATATATATATATATATATATATATATATATAGGACTGAAATTCACATTTGTTTTATACATTTTATACTAAAAATGATTGCCGTTTCTACGAATTATACAATTAAAGACATATTCTGATCCATGTTCCATATATCCAGAATATATATTCTTTTCCGTTCTAATTTTCATCAGTAGTTGCTTCATAATACCAAGTTGAAACAAATCCGTGAATTTCCGATATAGTTTAAAAAATGCCCCATAGATTTTTTAAAACTACTTTTTTCAGTATTTTAATTGAAAAAGAAAACAACAAAACTACCTCCCCAAAGACTTTGAAAAAAAAAATGCCAAACCCGAACTTGCTTTATTTACCTCAAGGGTGGCCAGTCCACATAAAACTATTCAATTAATACTTTTTAGTTTATCCAGTAGTTCCACCTCAACCAAGAAAATAAAACTAGATTCATGAAATATAAAACCAGTCTTCTTATCATAAAACTGTTTTTCTGAATTAGCACTGAACATGCTGATAGCGACATTATCAAGAATTTATCTATTACAACTTGTGTTACGTCTTTCTTACGAATCCATAATTCTTCTCAGGCGATGATAATCTGCACTATCATTTATCAGCCCGTCGGTCATACTCAGACAAGGGGTCAAAGTTGTTTAAACAGATTTTTCCTTCGTACAAAAGTAAACTTCTGCCTATTTCTTACTCTTGTATTATCCAGATCACACTCGAGAAGTGCAGTTAGATTAATCCTAATGAAATATATCAAAGTATGATGAAAATATAGTACTTTAGTTTATAAGATAATATAATTTGGGCTATATATTTGCACATTAGGGGGGTGTGAGGTTAAAACAACATTACCTTCCCCCCACCCCTAATGCGCAAAATATGTAGCTCACATTAAACAAGTCCAATGCATTCTGTAACCCGTTATTCATCTTTGTGGCTATGAAACGGGTTTTCATAGATGTTACATTTAGCAACTTCTCGAGTGTGTTCTAAATAATACAGGAGTACCATTTTAAGCAGTTGTCTCCGAGCAATTTAACGTATGGGTTAAAAAGTGCAAAATTGGAAAAATGAATAACTATGGCTCAATCAACACTAATGAGCGAAATGGGCTTTCCTCAGGTAGGTACACAGGAATTTGACGCTGGAACATAAAGGAACAAACTTCATTCGAAAATATGATCAATTTTAACAAAAGGGAATATTGTGGAAACGGATATAATGTTTAAAACAAACTGTACATAATTATGAGGAAATCCAAATATTTTGGCTTCACGTCCGGAGGTCTTTATCAACGAAAAAAAAAGAACAAAACGAATTAAGCTAAATTGAACAAAAAATTTAAAGAAAAGGAAAAGAATTAACAAAAGTCGCATCTTAATAGCTTTCAATAACACTTCCACGTTATTAAAATGTGAGTCATGTTTGATTTAGCTTAATTCATTTTGTTCTTTTTTCCGTCGATAAAGTCTTCTAGACGCGAAGTTAAAATATTCGGATTTCTTTATTATTTAAAGTTTGTTGCTATTTTTGTCCAAGTTTTAATTTAAAATACTATACACTTTTTCACCACATTTTCATTTATTAAATTCTGAGAGTGTTTTCAATGAAATTATTAAAATGCGATTAAAAAGCAACAAAAAACTCGGGAAGTTTAGGCATAAAGGGAGGAGGGGCAAGACCACAGTACCTGTCCTTCGTCGATCCTGACAGTAGTACAAACACAAACTATTGAAAGCACTTGGTGTCTGGCAAAACAGCATAATAAACAACAGTGCGGGACCAGACATTCATTGTTTGACTCCTAAATGTGTGAGCTTTTGTGACAGAGGAGGAATGAGGAAGAGGATCTTTTTGAGGAAATATTGCACAATATCGCCAAGTGTTACATATTTGCTATCTGTATAACGAAAATCCTGTGACAAAGATTCTTTAGCAGTGGTATACTTACAACAACAAAAAGTCCCTCAGCCCTACTCCACATCCTCAGAAAGCTTCAAACTTCGGCTGCCTAAAGTATTTCTTTTTGCCTTTTGGGCGGCCAATAAGACGCTAGGACATATGATTGAAGCTTTGAAGCTCCAAAAGTGCAAGCGACCGACGAGCAAACCCAAAGTTTGGATTAAGAGTGGCTGACCTTAGGCAATACAATCCACAACTGCAGAAGCTATAATAGGATACCGCAAAAGACTATACAAAAAATGGATGTCAACACGCAGAGTTCAGCTGGCTGAATGCAAGCAACAGTTAACAGACAGAAAATCAGAGTTGTTCAAGCGCTTGAGAAGAGAACACCACCAGTCGACTAAGAATGATAATAATCAGTACTGGGAGAAAATCACCGAAAACATGGAAGCCACTACATCCAGATCCGACACCAGGAAATTGTATAAGTTCCTAAAACAATCAGGGGGAATCACATAGGCCAACTAGAATGTCCAACGAAAATGAAAACGGCAAGTTATTCTCAAATAATTCCGAAATAATAAACCACTGAAAGGAGCACTTTGACAAACCACTTGGAATTCCACAGCAATGGATCACAATCAGCGTTGCCATAATCCAAGTCGGTCACCCTGCAGTATTTACACAGACGTGAACATGGGTCCCCCCATGTTAGATGAAATCCGACAAGCAATAAATTGCCTGAAAAGCAAAGAAGCCCATGATCCTGATGCTATTACGGCTGAACTTTACAAATATGGAGGGACAGAACTTGTCAGCAGGCTGCACAAACTAACCTGTTGCATATGGGAAGAAGAGATGGTTCCACAGGATTGTGGAGGTTCAATCTTCTTTCCGGTCTTCAAAAAAGGATTAACAACAAAATACAGTAATTATCGCAGGACCGCACTTGTCTGAACTGCTGCCAAAATATTTTCCCTGGTGCTACGCAATCGCTTTCGTATCCAGCGCAACGTGAAGACAAGGCCCAATGAAGCGGGATTCTACCCAGACATGGGAACAATCGATCAATTATTCGTCTTAGGAAAAACCCTTGAACACAGGGCAAAACGCCACAAACCAACAGTTTCTCTATACACAGATTTTATTACAGCTTTTGATTCTGTTTTAAGGGATGGAATCTGGAAGGTCATAATAGAGAACGGAGTACCAGGCAAGATTGTCAGACTTATCCTAACATACTACCAGCATACGCGATCCCCAATTCAGTTTGGTGGGAAGCACTCCTCGATTTTCCAAACTGAGTTCTGTGTCTGAAAGGGATGTATATTGTCTCCGTCATATCATAAGTCCAATCCATGCTATCGAAGGCAGCTAAAGAATCCTCTCTGGTCGGCCTGAAGTCATGGTGTCCGGTATATCAGCTCAAGATCCTTAATTTTATTAGAACAGTCACCCATAGACGAGATTCCTGGATTCAAGTACCTCGGCTCTCTCGTAGAACCAATAGGAGGATACATGTCAGGAATTCAATCGAGAATTGCTTCAGCAACTGGAGTCTTCACCCAGCTAAATTACTCCCTATGGAACCATAAAAATGTTCGTTTGAAGAAAAGAATAAGCATATACCCTTGTTCGGTCTGTCTTACTATACGACTGTGAGATGTGGGCTCTGAAAACATTTGACGTTGTTTGAAAACGTATTTGACCATTCATGTCTAAGGAGAATCTTTGGCATTAAACTCCGTGATCGAGTCAGCACTGAAGAACTCCGAAAAAATTTACCATCAGTGGTTAGATTTAGCCACTACAACAAAGAAGACTCCGATTGTTCAGCCATACACTCCGCCGCCCATACCATACCTTCGTCAATTAAGTTCTCAGATGTGCATCTCTTCCGGGTAGGGAAAAGAGACATGGGGCCAGAAGAAAACATAGCTTGCCTGCATCAAGGCTGACCTAGACCCAATCGTTGGCTTCAAGAAGCATGGACGAAGTTGGGAAAAGTCCTGGCTCAAACTGATTGAAACACTCGCGAACGACCTAGAATCTTGGCTTACTATAATGACGAAGCTATGTAATGCCAGGGAAAGATGAGATGCTTAATTCCTACAACAAGTACATATGATCCTAAATAAGCCTTCCTAAGTTATCCCTAGCTCTAAAAAAAATAATAATAATAATATATAGCCAATCAGTTCATGAGCCCTTTCCAGAAGGATGCGTAAAAAGAGGGGCGAGAATAAAGGTTTCTCGCCCAAAACAAATTATGCCAAAAACAATTAAAATTCCATCAATTCTCGTTTCAAGTGATTTACAGAATACACTTGCAAGATTTACTTTATAACGAGATGTCCCGCACTGAGCAATTTTCAACTGAAGAGATGATAAATGTGGAACTGTATTCTTTTTTAGGTCATCTACTCTTTTTCAAAAGCAATTTCAATGCGAATATCCTGAGAAGAAAATGTTACACTTTCATACGATCACATATTTGGTTGAAAAGTGTAAAAACACTAGAAGTTTAGTTAAAAATAACAAAGGTCATCTTACACCGAGTACGCCGGCTCGTACTAAAGATGTCAAAGACTAGTTACAGCAATCATCCCACAAGTGCGGCTGTCATAGAAAGTAGGCATTCCCACCAATCTGTATATTCATTTTTATTTTTATTGCATCCTTGCCCCTCCCCTAAATACTTGGATAGAACTCTAGGCTACAGCTCAGCCTCAGTTAGACTTTTGGGTATAGCGTGGGGCTACATCCAGGCATTAGGGATTGTAACCACGGGCGTCAATTAGAGGACAGGCGGTACCTAATTCCCCCCTAGATTTAGATTTTTTATTTATGTTTTCATTGAAAAATCCTATAAAAACAACAAACTCCCCCCCCCCTAGACCTTTGAAGATACATTTTACTCCCATTACCCCTAAAGTTTCGTTAATTGAAGACACTAGTTGTTACGCATTTTAACTGAACTAAAATGAATTTAAAACTTAATCAAATAGAGTTTCTCAAAGACACACCAGGAAACGGAGAGCGGATGACCCACCAAATTTTCATTGTTCATAATTTTCTTTTTAAATGTTCCTCAGCTCAAATAGCAACCAAATAATGACGGTGAAAAGGTGAAATAAAGAAAAACAAAACAGTGAAAGGGTAAGGACAACCTGAAAGAGATACTAGATATCCATATAAGAAAGAATTGCTTTAAAAAAAGTAAAATAAAGAACTGCTAAAGAATGCCAAAGTAAAGACAAAAACGGAAAATTTGTAAAAACTCTGAATGAACTCTTTACAAAAATAAGCATAACACTATTTTTCCAAAGCACTAGCATACTTGTACACAACAGAGCAAGGGGAAGGAGAGATTTAACCACAAATCAATCCAAGCCACCAAAGAAATACCAACCGATTCGGTCTCAGAAACACGTTCTTGAAGCTATTAACCCGCCCCCCCTAGTAACTCCCTTAGCCTCATCCTTCACTCACTTCAAAGACAGAATACGTGTGATATGGAAAAAAAGGCCTAAAGAGATCTGAAAATGTACCCGCTTGGCAAAAAGAAAACCCCTTTTTACTCTCTTTCAAACTGTAATTCTTATAACAATTCTGTCATGAATGGGCCACAATGGCTGAAGAGCATGTTTTAGGACTTGAAATATTCAGATGTGTCCTGAATGCTTACAAGGTTTTGGGCTCTAGGACTGGAATTTCAACAGATCTGATCTTTGTTTTCGCAGTTACCGAGCATGAATACCTACCATTGCCAAGCGGGTGCGCAGGGGGGAAAGGTCTTCGGCTCTGGGCATGCACCCTCCCTAAAATCTTATGTTTCTTTTATTTTATCAACATTTTCTGATATTTATCACAGAAAAAGGAATAGCGGGTAGCTACAGATCTAGATAAATATTTCAATGATCCGTTTTCAATGATCTTTCAGCCTGTAATTACTTGATCGGGTCACCCGCATAAAAAATTAGCGCATCTCATGTCCAACGTATCAGTCTCTGTCAATTAATTTTTGAGTTAACTGTTCGTGGTATTTCTCCAGCTTCTAGTCTAGGAGATAAAGCGATCATCCTTGCAATTAAGCCCAGGTCAGTTGACAGTCTAAAACCAAGAGTTTCTGAGAAAAGGACAAGTGTGAAAATGTCGAAAAACAACAGTATTCTCCAGCTTGGGGTAAAAAATGCCAAATTATCGAGATTGACAATAGTGGCCATCCGGACACTGCCGTTACGACTAAAAAATTGACTTCAGCCCAAGAAGCAACATCAAATGCTGAGGTGGTAGCAGATAAAAGCGACAAATTAAACGTCGACGCTGAGCTTGATACTGCAAACTATTTTTGAACAGAAGTTTCGATTTCGGATGAAACAAAGTATGATACACTGAAAAGGTATCTTGAGCCAAATAACGACAATCTTTACCAGTTCAAGACACGGACTTAGAAATGAGAAAGTTTCAGGTAGGCTGGATAAATAAGGACGCTTTGCTAGTGTTTTTGGCAGTGCGTTTTTCTGCTTATGATCAAGCCAAAATATGATCAAGTCTCAACAAAAATTAGGGCAGCTGGTCTGGAAGCCTCACATGGATTAGAAGAACACACTGGAAGAACTTCCGAGCATCAGACTTCTACTATAAGGACATTGTTGTTTTGGGCGATAGTTTTCATGCGAATGTCCTTGATAGTGGAACTCAGGAATACTCAGAAAAGCAATGCAGTACAAATAAATAGAAAACTTCATTGTCTCATCATAGAAAAAATACTGTTGTGTGAACGGCAAGGACTTGCACCGCGTGGGGAGAAACATTCGAAAAAATTGACGTTTGTAGAGCCTTTGATGAGACAACCAACATATCAAGGTAGGGAAATATGGCTCTAGGTCCGCAATTTTTGAACAATGATATTTTTTGGATCAGGAAAAAGTTTTTCAAGTTTGCTGTTCATGAAGACTTCCGAGGTGAAAGCATCGGTCAACAAATCTTAAGTCGAATAGAAAAATCTGGTTTCGAATAAAATTATAGAGAAGAAAAGGATATGAAAGGGTCGTAAACTTGTGCGAGCATTTGTCAGGAGCCCTCATTTTCATGTCAGAAAAAAAATCCACTCGCCTTATAAAGGCCTCGGTCAATTTATCCGTCGCCCATTCCTTAAACTTGATTTTGACAGACTCGAGCAAGATCCCTGATATTCAGCACTGTATGATGGTTATTCATGATACAGTCAATTTCTTTCACTTCAGTGCCAGGCAAAGCGCTATTTTGAAAACTAGCAATGAAGTCAATTCTGAAAAGATTGTTTGAAACTCGATGGATCAAGAGACGCGATTCGATACAGATATAAAAGCCGTTCGTTGTTCCAACATTCAGACGACAACTCCTTGGTGTCGTAAAAAGCAAAAAGTCTGTTCAATAGCACCCTGATTTTGAACTATATAGTGACCCTTAGTGTAAGGGATTCTTTTTCTGGGATACACACTGAATTTATCTGAGCAGATACGACGAAAAAACACCCATATTGCCACGTGCATTCAGTGTTTCGAAAGTGTGACAAGAATGTTTGAACCTATACAAAATAAGGCGGAGAAGTTCAGTCTTCTGTTTTTGGAAGTCTGGTGCATATGCCGGGAACTGGAAACCACCGTTGACATGCCACGAAAGAGAAACGTCGTAAACATCCCACATGATGCTCCGGCAGAAGAGTCGGAAGTTTCCCTTTTCATCCCATCCGTGAGACATGTATTTAGAGGTGGTTTTTTTTCAATGAATGGGCTAAAAATCCAACTCATTAGCCGAATGGACAAATTGGTTTGGTACTTTTTAATGTCCGTCGGGATACTCGGATCAGTGGATAAGATTCAGGAAAAGTTTGCTCTAACCTTTGCTCTAGGTTACAATTTGCATTGCAGGAGCACAAGCACACATCTCTTGATATGTGCTTTTGAAAATGTTACATAATATGATGCGCATTTTATCTGATGTTCTGAAAAATATACCTCTCTCCACCCCTCGAACACAGATTTCTGTATGTTTGCCTGGCCTTGGCATTTCGTTTCGCATATTACAAGTTGAGGGTATAGCAAAAAAAGTGGATGGCCGAGAACCACTACACTAGATTAAGAGAAAAAATTGAAGAGAACTCAAGAGGTTCAGCACAGTGATTAATAGGCTTGTACGGCTCAAGACCTTCAATTTTCCCTCCTACATTTTGATTCAATTTTAGATCCATAGCCCCTGTGCTAGCTTCTCACATCTGGTGCACCAGAAGGGACCTGGAACGTCGCCTCTTTAGTTTCTTAAAAGGTTTTTGTCTGGGTAACAACTTATTTCAGAAGCTTTTTCTAATTTTGTAAAAAAAAAAAAAAATAAAGGCAAGTTCAACTCTGCCAATTTCCATACTCTCTTACTAATTTGTTTTTGAAAATACCTGATTTTGAAAATGACTGAAATTTTCCAAGGTATTAAAAAACAAAATGCAAAAGGTTAAAAATTCGTTAGTAGTGCAAACATTTTAGTGGTGTATGTCCATTCTAATATGTTCACTTACGGCATATTTTGTCATCCCACCATTTAAATATTATTTATGTTTCATAAATATTGCATCACATGAATATTCTATATTTGACAAAACTCTAGATTCTATTTGTGAAGCTATTTGACAGTTAATCTTCTGTTCAGTTTACGGTATTTTGAATCTCTTTATATCCTTTTTTACTTAGAAGGCGCATCCTTTATTGCGTTCCAGCCTTTATTTCAATTCTCATAAATGGTCTTTGGGGATCTATTTTCTCATTGATCTGTTAGTTTTGCTTTACTTAACCATACAGTAGAAACAGTTAAGAGTCAAAAAGGGGAAATTCTCAGAAGATGTTTTCTTGGGATAAGCTAGGCTGCTTATTTATTTAACTCTTTTTCGGGGGAAAGGGGACAAATAATGAAAGAAACAAGTTTTATTGATAACTTTAATAGGATGTCCCCAGAAATTCAGGATTATCTGGAATTTACAATGGGGAGGATGGCAAAAATATCGAGAAAGAGCCCAAGAGTATTTGGAGGGGGATCCCTCAATAACATTTTACAGTCTCTATGTTTTGAAAAACACCTTTTGCTGGTATTAAGCAACAATATTTAAGCAGAAAAACACCAAATATACACCCTTGGATTTTGGAATATACATAAAATTTTGAAAAAATATATAAAATCTGAAAAAAAGAACTACACCTCCCCTCCTAGATTTTTTGAATAGAACTCTTGTCTATGCCTTGCAAGTATGTAGGCTACATATCAAACAGTTCATAATAACGAAGTGTAAGCAAGGAGCGACAAGGTTCAATAGAAACTAAAACTATAAAAAATGGTTTAGATACCAATAGATACATCAGAGGAATTGGCTTATCATGCTGATTCCAAATATATAAGTTTCATTAAGTTTAGTTTTACCCATCGAAGACTAAAAGCCTGTGAAGATTTGCATTGTTTTCGTAAAAGCAAGGAAACACCCCGTAAAAATAAAGGATCTTATTGAAAATTACACCATCACATTCAGCAAATCAGAGAACCTTACTGTGGAGGTTTTGACCTTCTATCTGCAAAGATCTGGAAATTTCTATATTTTTCCGAGAAAAAATAAAAGGGTGCGTTTTTATTCCAGGGGTGATTGTATCGACCCAGTGGTCCTAGAATAATGGACTTTCCACGGGGTGAACTTTGCAGGGGAAATTTGCAATAATTCTTATAGAAAGTCGTTTTTATGTCTTTGTTCCCTTTTTCGTCTCAATTTTAGGAAGTCTATGGACATGTTAAGGGTAATTGTCTGAGGTAAATTTTCACCGGCATTGAATTGTCTATCCGTGGGAAAGGATATTTCTCCATGGAGGTGCAGCCAAATTACCTGGTATTATTAAAAAACAGTCAGAAATTAATTTAAAAAAAAAACAATTTTTTCAACTGAAAGTAAGGAGCAACATTAAAACCTAAAACAAATAGAAATTACTACGTATATAAAGGGGACTGTCATTCTCAGCACCTCGCTTTTTACGCTGTAGTTCAAATTTTATCCTAATTCTTCAAGAAAGACTACTGAGACACAAAGGCCGTTCAATTAGAAACATTAGAAGTTTATTTAAATGTATTAAAAAACTATGGCGTAAAGAGTGAGGTACTTAATGCAAGATGGAGCTAGAGCTCCTCAGGCCCGCTTCCTGCAAAGCCCCAGGATTCTTAGTACTTTCCCATAATTTCCTCTGTTTTTGCATTTTTTCATGTGTGCACATTCTCAAAAATAAGCTACTAAATATGTGCCTGGCAAGGAGGGGTCCTCTGGCCCTTGTGAAGTAAAAAGCGTCATCTGCACTTAAATTGATTCTTTTTTATATTTTGTCTTTTATAACTGATCATGGAAAATAAAAATATCGAGACTTTCAGCATTAATATTGCTGTAATTAACGTTGCTGTATTGAAAACAATCCATCTAAGCTCATCATTTATTAAAACTCTAAGCAACAGAGTCTTGACAACAATAAATACGTCAAAAGAATGAAACTTAAATACGTATTCTAAATACGTAAAATTCATCTAATTTAATGGCAGCCATCAAAAGTTACGAGCCTAAGAAAATTTGCCCATTTTTGAAAAAAGGGGGTAAACAACCCAGAAACATCAAGTGAATTCAATGAAAATCTCTCTATCAGATTCAACATACCAGAAAAGCCTACTGTAGAGGTTTCATGCTCCTATGTAGAAAAACGTGAAATTTTGCATTTTTTTGTCAGAAGAAAGATCACGGATGCGTGTTTATATAGTTATTTTTTGTTTTTGTTTTTCCGAGGAGTTATCCTAACGAACCAATGATCGGAGGAGATCAGAAGAGGGCTACGCGGGAGGATCTTCCCATGAAGGAATTTTTCAAGGGAGAGGGGAATTTTTTATGGAGGGGAAGCCGGACTCCCAGATTATTTAAAAAACGATCAGAAGAAAAACTAGTTTCTCCAAGTGAAAGAAAGGAGCAACCTCAAGACTCAAAACAAACAGAAATTGTTACGTATACGAGGAAGATTGCCCCCTCATCAATACCTCGCTCTTTACGCTAGAGTTTTTTTTAGTACTTTTAAAAGAGCTATTTATTCTAATTAAACGGCCTTTGTGATTCAGGATTCATTCTTAAAGAATTAGACAAAATTCGAACTTTAGCGTAAAGATGGAGGTATTGACGAAGGGGCGACCCACTTATATACGCAATAATTTCTGTTCGTTCTAAGTTTTAATGTTGCTCCTTACTTTCAGTTCTAATTTGAAGTGTAGATCCATTCCTGGGAGTTTCTTTCACCAAACTCGACAACTTCACAGGGCAACAGTAAGTATATATTAGGATATGAAGCAACCTACTAAAATTTTTATCGAAAATTCAATCCAATTTTCCAAACCTCATCCTAAAAAGAAATGAAAAATTTTATTCCAACAGAAAGAAATATTTCTTAGTTAATGAAAAGTCTATATTGTCAGAGAGAAAGAGGCCCAAAAGTTTTGACTACCAAGTCCAACAACATTACAAGACAGAAAAATCCCCTAAAATTGAGTTCTAACAGACTTTCACTTTGGCAAATAAGAATTATGTTAATTTACCTATTTTTTTATTGAATTTCTTAAGTTATCAAGACAGCAAACACAAAACCTGGTTCTTTAAATTGATTAAGCGGAAAGTTACACAGCCATATACATCTTAAAAATTAAGAAAAGCCTGGAACTCAATTTTCAAGGGCAAGTGGCCTATAGTAAAGAGCCATATGATTTCAATGCATTTTTCTTATTATTTTTTCCCAAATACAACTTCATTGGGAAGAAGAGACCACATAGCCTTCAGAGGGGGCTCACTGAATTAGAAACTGAAAGTTCTAGTGCTCTTTTTAAGGGCCAAACAAGATTAGAAGGGCAACCGGCCCCTCTTTCCTCCCCAAGGAGATCCAAGTTTTCGAGATAGAGATTTTGATCAAAATAGTCTAAAGGCGATCAGATACGTCTCAAGGGTTAACATAACCCCTCCTCCAAGCCTCCATTTTAAAGGCTTTAAGTTATGCAAGCTGCCTATTGTTATAATATTAGGTTTTTCAATAGGAAAAGGGAACATGCTTGATCCTGGGTCTCCAAAAGGCTTAGGTTAAGGTAAAACTTTAGGGAAATGTTGAGAGCGATCAAAACACACTATGTGTTTGCTGGTTGTCAAAAGGGCATATCAGCAATATCTAAAGAACAGCTGAAGGTATCAAGTTGAAGCTTTCAAGGTATAATAAAGAGTTACTTAAGGGCAACCAGCCTCCTCCCCACTTTAAATGCCCCCTCACCTCAACAGCAATCAAAATTTTGAAAAAGCAATTCTTACTCGAAATAGTAAAAAGGCCTAATAACTATGCCTCTAGGTATACCAAGCCCCCCTTCCCGAACAGGGACAAGGATTGTAAATTCTGCAATTTGCCCATTTTTTACATCTAGGATTCAGCGTATCTGCAATATTTTCAAAACAGATGAGGATCTTTAAGATGAAACTTTCAGGGTGTGTTGAGGAGAATATTGGAAAGTATTCAGAGTGCAACCAATCCCCCTCCTATATCCCTTTTACCTGCCCTCCACTCAAAGTCAAACAATAAAATTCTGAAAAGCCATTTTGTTCACAATAGCCAGAATGCTTTACTATTGTGTCTCTGGGAATGCCAAGCCCCCACAGCCCCCAGGGGGGCGAGAAATGTAAATTATGTAATTTTTCAATTTTTACAAGCAGGATTTACCATTGGGAAAGCGGGATTTTTTATCCTGGGTGTGTCCAGAAAGCCAAAAAGTATTGAGGTGAAATTTTAGAGAAAGTTGAGAAATGTGTTATGCTAAACCAAAAGAGACTATGTGCATGCAGGTTATCAAAAAGGCATATCTGCAATATGTAAGAACAAGCAAGGGTGCAACTGCTACTGTAACTGCAACTAACATTAATTGCAAGAATAAGTACTTGTAACTTTTACTATGACTACTTGTGATTGTGACAGCTACTATTTTTACTTGCAGCTGCTTTAAGGAAATTTTGAGTGGGGATACTGAACAAAGTACCCTATGAGCATGACTGTTGTCAAAACGGTGTAGCAGCAGTATCTCAGGAACTGCTGAAAGTTTCAGGGCATGGCTTGGAGGGGTGATCAAAAATTCATTGGAGGACAGCAAGGCCCTCCTCTCCTTGCCCTATATAGATCTTATCTCCTCAATATTTTAGGCTAAGAGCATTAACAAGAAACTGTCAAGGTTGCATGATAGAACTCCTATTGTGGGTGCAACAACAGCTTGTGTCATATTGACTGGTGCTTGAAGGGCAAATGATTTCTTGTCCTTTATAGATGCCAGCCCTAAACACTAATGGAAATTATAGAATTGCAACTTTATCCAAAAAAAAGTCAAGATCCAAGCTATTGACTATGCCCCCAGGGATACTATGCCCTCAAAACCCCCAGGGAAAGGGTTATAAATTCTGCGAGGTGCTTATTGTTTACTAACAGAATTTATCATTGGAAGGTGGGGTGGATAACTGATCCTGGGTGAGTCAAAGAAGACTAAGGGTATTAAGGTGAAACTTCAGGAAATGTTGAGGGGATGTCAAACTAAATCAAACATCACTATATGGATCCAAGTTATCAAACGAGCATATATGCAATGTCTTGGGAGCAGCTAAGGGTTTTAACTTGAATCTTGCAAGACCCCTATTGCTACTACTTATGTCACCGTAACTGCAACTACAACTATGATCACTAGCTATTGCCACTGCTTGTGACTTTGATTACAGCTACTTGCAACTACTTATGACTACTTGCAACTATGACCACTTGAGCCTGTGCCAGCTTAAAACTGCAAATGCTTGCATCTGCAACTACTTGTGACAGAGAAATCTTATGAATGTGACTGCAAATACAAATGCAACTCAACTGTTTTAACTTTTGTCTAAATTTAAATGCTGAAAAACTAGAATTTGATATCAATGTGCAATTAAGTCTAGTGAGAAGGAACCAGGTTTGGAAACAAATTCACCCACATTCACATAATTTAGCTCAGAAGAAAATGAATAGCCTACATCCCCTGATGCCATTTTTATGCTTTATTCAAAATTCAATAATTGCTAATGGGGCAAATTCCATCTTGAGCCCTAAATATGGCCCCAAAAGGTAATTTATTACCTTGTCTATAGTTCTTAGACTATGGTGCTAGGTTGAAGAATTAGTTGAAATCAAATTAGTTACATAAATTAGCTTTTAAATAGGGCCTTAAACAACTCTTATAATTTTCTTTTGGATAATAAAATCTTGCATACATCTCAATATGAATTCATTAAAGGCAGGTCAACTGATTAGCCAGTTCATGATCTTTTACTTGAAATAAATGATGCTCTTAATGGTGGTCAGATTGCCTTGGTGATTTTTCTTAATGTTGCTAAGGCGTTTGATGCTGTTGATCATCTTTTGCTTCTTATGGAATTAAAAAGTATAGATTTTCATCAAGTTCTCTCAGTATTTTTTTTTAAATTGCATCTTACTGATAGGAAGCTAGAATGTTTTGATCATGGAATTTTGTTCCTATATCATGTGGTGTTCCTCAAGGCTCTGTCAATAGATCTAACTTGTCCCTTCTTTTTACAAATTATTTGCATGAATTTTTACTGCTGTGCAAGATTTTTATATTTCCTGATAATGTAGCACCTTTCAGATCCCATTCTCATTTGGCTAGATTATTTTTAAACCTCAATTTGACACTTTTAGCTGTATTTGGTTGGTTTTCAAGGAATTTACTTGTTCTTAATGAAAAGAAATGTCAATAAACGTTATTTTCACATACGAGCACAGTTCAAAGCAGTTCTTTTTCATTTTTTGTTTGTTTTTAATAATGTTGAACTTAAATGTGTTTGCCCTCTTAAGTATTTTGGACTTTTTGCGGATGAAAATTTATCTTTCCAAGAACAAATTAAAATCTTATCACTAAAGACGTCAGAAATATTGGGATTCTTTCACAGTTGCACCATCATTTCCCTAAAAACATTTTGAAGACAGTTTATATTTCTCTTGGACACCCTCATTTCCTATACTGTACTTTAGTTTGGGCGTCTATTTACAAACCAATACAAATTTTGCAAAATAAAGCACTCAAGATCCTTTTTAATAATGATTGTTCAGCTTCAGTATACAGGTCTTCTGGTATATTTTCAATAATTCAGATCCATCTGATTTCCAATTCTCATATCTGTCATGAGCTTGCTTTTGATCAACTTCTATTAAGGTTTTCAATAATTTTTAAGACAAGCTCACAATAGCAAAATCATCCCACATCTTGTAGATCATATTTTCCATCAGAATTACGACCTATGGCTAGGATCAGTTTTAGCCTTCATCACATGGGATCAAAAATATGGAACGCTTTGTCATTATCAATTGAAGAGTTCCCAGATATTGTTCATCTTTTTAATATTTTAAAGAAACATGTTGCAACTTTATAGCATCAAGTTCTTTTTGTTTTTCTAGTTTCATTATGGAACAAGCAGTGTCAGGTTTTTATTGCTTCTCTTGTTTTATTTTGTAAAGATGTAACCATTTAAATTATTGATAAGGTAGTTGGCATGATCATTTTCCATTTCTTTGTAACAGGTAGGCTAATGCACTTATAAGGCCATATGGCATGTGCACTTTTGTTTATTAACAGTGTTTATATCTTTTTGTAAAAAAAGTTACTCTAGTCAATGAAGTTTCAGCACCCTGTCAACAACAAAACAAGAATAATAGGATGAACCAATGTTGATCATACAAAAATGTGATTTTCCTTGTTATTCAAGGTAGGTGCTGTAAGTTTCCTAGTTAGTGGTTTTCAACAATGATTCCAATTCTGTACTATTTATTTGCTGTGACAATTTTTTTCAGGGGCATCAGTCTCCTTTTGAAAATTCTTGTAAACTTGTTTTCAAAATAACATCTTTATATTAAGACTAATGAAAATAATAATTACCATCCCCTCACTAGCAGTTTTTTTTAGAAACATTTTTTATATTCTGGGTACTATGGATAGTTTTGAGTTAAAAAAAAAACAAAAAAAAACTGCCCTGCCTTGCAAAAAGTAGGGTTGCAAAGTAGCAATGCTACTTGGCAATTTTCAAATTTGTTTTAGTATTTTAAACTTTGTCTGAAACTACCATTTTTACATATAAAAATACTTTTTGCTCAAAGAAAAGCTGTCAAAATACAGGTTGTTCTGCTAAAATATTGGCATCTTTTGGAGTTCTGTCAAATTCTAATACTGGCAGCTTTGGAACTCAATCCATGCCTGACACTGCCTTTCTATCATAAAAACAACAGCAAGTAAAACAACAGGGAATTATCCTAAGACAGTGAAATTTGTCTAAACCTTAAGAGTATTTTGTTCTATATCCAAGAGCTGTCTTCAGCAAACTATATATACAAATAAAATAACACTTACAAAAAAGTGGAATTTTTTAAACTAAAATTGAAAAATTAAAATAGTCCCTGAATCATTACTTCAACAAAATTCAACCAGGATGCTAAATTAGACTGTTTTTAAAATGAATTTAAAACAGTTCTATTGATTTTGGTAATTTATCCAATTTTAGAGTTAAAAATTCCATTTTTATTATAAATTCTAATTTATTTATGCAATTAGCAGAGGATGATGCTTTGATATAGAACCAAAATATTCTTAAGGTTCAAACAAACTTCACTGTTTTAGGTAAATTCACTATTGCTCTTTTTATGCTGTTTTGAGCCAAGCTATCAACCACTAATGAAGGAAACAATTCTCACTTCATAATATACAGAAAAATTGTAGCTAATCACTTTTATAGCCAAAGTTATATATTCATGGCTGAATAAAGGATGCTTGGAGCAATTATTCCATGCATTTGAAAGGATCCCAGATTATAATCAAAGTGGAACACAAAAAAATTGAAATTAAGCAAATTGTTTTAGACAATAATGGATAAAGTATGAGTAATTCAAATAATAAAAATATTTATTAAATTTATTTTAATTTTGCATTAATGGATGAGATTTATTAGTGTATTTCATTATTTGGCCTATGTATACTTTATAATATAGACAATTTATCACCATAAAAGTTCACATCAAATTTTTTGAATTTAAATCAAGATATTTTTATATTAGAAAGGTTTTGCACTACTTTACATGAAAACTACTATGCTGATATGTTTTATTTAGGCATTTAATAGATATAAAAGCTTTGCAAAAAATCCAACTGGGCCCTGCATCTGTTTATGGCAATGCTATATATATTTCCCATACATTATTTTTTTTTGTTTCTTCAATATGTTAAGGTTGATTTATTTTATGGATAAAATATTGAGTGAGTTTGAGGCAAAAGAGTGATGCATGACAAATATAGAATTTGGCCTATACATTTTTTCATTAAAGGGGGGAGGGCAAAGTAAATTGGATATAGATGCATGAGCAGTCCACCACATAAGGAAACATGTTAAGTCCACCATATAGGGAGACATGTTAAAAACAATTCTTACTTTATAAAATGAACATAATCCTATTTGATATATTTTACAGCAGGAGAACCTCAATAATGTGCAAATATATACCCTGATTTGAATATATTTAGGGGTGGGGTTAAAGTTTATTTGTGACGCAAATGAAGGTTATATTTAGATTGAGAATGCAATTCTGGATATATATTTGCACATTAGGGGGTGGGTTATATACCCAGTTAATATATACATTCTAAAAAATTTATGAATTTCTTAGAATAACTGCTAGGATTACTGTACATAGGCTATTAGAGTAAGAATTGTTTTCTTAACATGTCTCCCTATATGGTGGACTGCTCATAAATATAAACCATAAACTGAAAGGCTTTCCAGAATGACCATCTACCATTCTCCTGCAAATCATAAAGTAACCTAACAAGGCATAGCCTAGGCATTATTTACTTAGGCTAATAGATTTGTTTTCAACAGGCCTAATTTTTGGCTACACTGATACCCAGAAGTTTTACAAGATTGTAATCAGTTAGTCAAATGTATTTTTGTCTTAACAATGGTTTCTAGGACTTATCAGTTAATCCTTGTGGTTTATTGGCTACCTAAGATCATGGCTACTGTGATGTCTAAGATTACAAGGATTTTATCTTTGTACAGAAGAGATAGCTTTTTGTTAGAATATCTGTCTAAGATTATGCATATGCTGAGAGCTGGGGTCTTACTCAATAGCAGTTTTGGGGCTCATAATCTTGGAAAGGGGGGGGGGGACCAAGTAAAGTGCATTTAAAAATGATATAACCTGAACAGACTTTTAGAATGTTTTCAAGTAGCAAAGTTTCCACAATTTCATAGTGTTTCCTTATAGACTGGAACCATCAAATATTTACCAGCCTTCTCAGGGCACAAACTAGTATTGCAGGCCTACTCTGGAGTCGTTCCTGAACTAGCCTAGGATGCTTTTTCCAAGATAGCAAAATACCCTGTCATCTAGAGTTTCACCTATTCTAGTTTGATCATTCTTTACAACTTGGATTTAAATCAAAACTAAACTTACTCAATAGAAGACGTCACGACTAAACTTTAAATTCAAAATAATCACCTGATAGACCTAGCTGAAATTGGCGTTTCTACTAGCAATATTTGAAAATCCCTAAATGGCTGGTGAAACTGAGAATATCTCTGTGAAATTCATTACCATTATCCAAACGGGATTCATTTTTTAATGAATTTGTAGGGCTTTCACCAGTTCAGTAAAATATTGAGGGCTATGACAAACTTTTTGTTTCGTTTTTTCTTGAAGGATTAATTAAAAAAAGCTTTTTCAAGAAAAGTGCTACAGTAAAGAGCTATCAAAAATGACTTTAAATAAACTCAAATAATTTTCTGAACCTAAAACTACCACAAATCACCATCAATAAATAAATCAAACCCAAAACAAGCAGAAATTATAATTTATAACTTAGTCAAACACCAAAATAAGCAGAAAGTAACACGAGTAGGGCTGACACCCCTCTCCCTATACTATGTAAAGACCAGGACATAATTTGTCATTTACTGTAAATAAAATACATCTTAAATGTTTTCACTTTTTTAGCTTTAATAAATCGAAAACTATTAAGACTTACGGGAATTAGGTTCACAATATTATATATATTAAATTACCTCGTATCCCCAAGCTGACTCTGTTTTGCAGTGAAAACCAAACTCCAAAAAAAAAAAAACATTCTAATCATGCAGGCAATGGTATTGCAGTAAGAAAGTTTTAGAAAACTCTTGGCAACGCTTGGCTAATTTTAAGACTTCACCAAACAGTTTCTGTTGTCCATGAACCTCAATAACTGAATTTTCATGTTACAGCCAAAAAAAGCACACCAACAACACCATCATTGGCGAAAGTAAAAACGTCATCAAAATTGATCAGCGTCACTTGGCTGTGGTCGGTATTACAATCAGTTAAATGACGATCAACTTTTGCTAGCAAAATATGTTTTATTTCGTCATTTTCCATTCATTCATCCATTTTCCATAGAAACCAGGATGGCTTTGACTAGTTGTCGATAGGTTATTAAAACTAGGTTAACTTTGCTGAATTGTAAAGGCATTTACAAACCGGTTCCCCAGACCATCCAAGGTCGCATCCACAAGAGCTTATGCGTGCATGATAAAGTGTTTTTGTTTCATGCCAATTATTTTCTTTCTCTGTACCATCAAAGTAGGCAACAGCGTTCCAAGAAAACAGTTCTTTTCCCCTTGTAGTAGACAAAGTTTCCTTGTGACAGGCTGAGTTACCTTTGCAAACTCCTCGAGAAATTCAAGCTCAAGCACATTCAGCTTTGGTAGGTGTAGTTTGGTGTAAACTTGACAAATCTGGTCCCATGCTTCAAAAATCCTGTTTCTACAGCAATACTCAGTATCATGTCGATAATTCCAACGAGTTGCATTGTGAATAATCTGCTGCTGTAACATTAAAATTTGGACTTATCTGAGGCTTTTGAGCATTGTCTCGTCGCATTCCACAGTGTCTGACACAGAGGCGCCATTTGGACCAAATCTTGGGGTAGGCATGAACTCCATCTTGCCCCCCCCCCGAATCACTTCGTGTCGCGTAAGAAAAATGCGGGTTTTTAGCAGCCTATCGACCGAATATTCGGTCGTAAAAACGCATTTTCAACACCCATGTGTGTTGCTTGGAACTGTACTGTAACCAAATTTGGAACTCAGCCACACTGACCTCTAACATTAATTCTAACATCAAAGATCACAATCAACGAGGTTAAGTGATTAAACTGAAAGTGGAAAATTCAACCAGACTAAAGGTTGGCTTTCCTCAGCGAGAAACTTTCTTATTTAAGTAAACAATACGTCGATGAAAGTAATCTTCAGTAGCATGCTGAGGGTTGCAACCAAAATCTCGGTTTTCCTTCAGGAGAATTCTTTCAGATCAAATATATTTACAAAAAGGAAAAACATAACAAGAGAAAAAAATCTTACAACACTCAAGGTTACAAGGGGAACCGCCGAGGTTCCATCTTTGCAAAATCATCAACAAGCTGGTTGTGGTCCAAGTTTTTACTAAATCCCTCTCTGCAAACATCATAAGGAGGTGACTGAGACAATCGTCTCCTGTTGTATACCGCAGGTAGTTTTTCACTATTTCTAAGTGAGAAAACAAACGCTCATTGCTCGCTGTTGTCACAGAAAGTGTGGCAGCAATATAAAGTACTTTAATTACTTCTGAGTAAGCAACTGGTAATGCCTGAAGATGATCGACAATGTCTAGGAAGTTTTCCGATTTTCTCCTCATCGAGCAAGAAACGCTTGGCAATACCAGCTTGAGATTCGAGAAGAATGTCGTCGATATCCAACTCGCCATAAAGAGCAGAGAAACGCTTGAACAGCTCTGTGTCCATAAACTTTGTCGAGCTTGGATCCAAGGCTTTGAGTGTGCTCAGCACTGGCAAGTTATCTGTGAACCTTCTATCAAATTTGGCTAGTAGACGGTCGAAAGTCTCGAAGTGCTCTCGCTTCATTTCATCCGCCAAAGTAATAGTCCGATTTCCAGATTGGATGAAGTTATTTCCTAGCGTCAAAGTTGTCAAAAATTGTTTCAGATGCTTGGTGATCTTTTGAGTTCTAATGCTAATGGCTATTAATACCTTTATATTTACCTAACTAAAAAGTTAATAGGCTTAATGATGTAAAGTCTTCTACTTCTCTCTGTGCTCTCGTCTTTAGAGTTTTATTGTAGCGTTGGCCTACAATCTGGGGTTCGACCAGCAGAGAATATCAAGCGTCTCTAACTTTCATAAGGTTCATTTGTCGAGCATAAAAATGTTTATTTACACATATGACACAGTAAATGTACATAAGACAAGGACAGAAACAGAATAAGAACTGACTCGAGTAATCTAAAACAGTGGTTTATATTCACTAAAACAAGGAAATAAACATCGAAACATTTGACAGGAACTGACCTATTTCAATCTGTCAACTTAGAGGAATTACTGTTAAAATTCAGAATTTATAACATTAATATAATCACCTAGGAAACGGGCATTTGACAGAACTTGAGAATTTTATTATGTATCTAACCTACTTTCAAAGTTTACAATGATTAATAGCAAATAGCATAATTACCCCAAGGGTCGTCAGGTAATTACGCTCTTTGGCTAATAGGCGTGCAGAAATTTCAAATCAATTGGACAGAATGAATTATATTGGACATAATTGATTATTTTGGCCGGCAAAGGGCCCTTTGTGGTGGAAGCTTGGACCCCCTGGAAAATCTGGGGTGGGCACTTGCCCACCCCTGACCCCCCCCCCAAATGGCGCCTCTGGTCTGACACTTCCCCAATGAAGCGATGTGAAGGTTTTTACACGGCACATTTGAAATGGCTGCTTCACTATTATTACCAGCAACAAGCGACTGAGAGGGTAAGCAGAATTCATTTCTATGTTGTTCTGACTTTTCGGTCTACAAGAAAATTTCAAACTGAAACGATTATGGAGGTGTCGTTTTCGCCTTCAAAATTTCAAATTCCCTAAAAGCTTTCGCAAAATCACTGCCATTGTCAGTCAGTTTCTGCACTTTTGGTGAACAAGAGGCAACATAGTTTGAGAATATTGCTAAGATGATCGACACAAAAAGAAATAATCATGTCTGCCTTCGAATCTTTGACAATTGATTGCGGCTGACCCTTGGCTAAGGTCATCGTTCCTTTCACCAGTGTACAGTAACGCCAATGAAACTTTAAAGATTTACAGTCAATATATCTGTTGTAGTGCATACATAATCCAAGTCAGCAATTTTTTTTTCAGAATTGTCATCATCTTTAGGAACCACTTGTTTAAATGAGTAGAAAGGGTGTCTCGACCTGTAATTTTTGCATAAGGAGCCAAGCCTTGCATAAGGTTTTTGAAAGCCTTTTTTCTCCACGGTCACAAGAGGCCACATTTCTTCAATTATGTAGTCCAACATGAGATCATCAATTTGCCTCTGAGAAACTTCGCTGTTTCTAAAACAAATCTCCACAGAGTTCTCTGACGTCAGTGACTCACTACCATCAAGAATGTCTGTGAAAACACACTTTTTCATCCTGTTTTTTCTAACCTCGATCTCCTTTTACTTCGAAAAAAAAAATTTTTTTTCTAAGTAATTTTTTTTCTAAGCCTGTGATGGATGAGCACATTCTTTCAAAATTTTTGTAGGTCAGAGTTTGTTTTTCTTAATTACTTTCTAATAGCATGGAAAGAACCACTATTGAAAACCTAGCTGTTTACACTAAGAGGTGAAACCAAGCCCAGAGGAGTTTATAGAGATTTTTCAAAGGCCAAAGTTTGATCCCTAATGCCTCGCTGTTTAGACTAAGATATGGAATGAAGACCGGAGGAGTTTTTTGAGAGTCTTAATAGGCCAGAGTTTATTTACTTAATGATATTCTAATACCATGGATAAGAATGACTATTGAGTATGCTTCAATGTTAACGGTAAGAGGTGAAACCGTGACCAGAAGAGTTTTTTGAGATTTGTCATAATGTGTAACATTTTTCTTAATGACATTGAAAATCATGGAAAAGAACAACTATTGAATGCATTTGGATTAAGTTAAGTGGTAAAATGAAGACCAGAGGAGTTATTAAGATTGTCATTGGTCAGATTTTTTTTTAATGACATTCTAATGCCATGGGAAAGAGCAAATATTGTATGCCTAGCTGTTTACACTATGAGTGAAACCTAAGCCAGAAGAGGTTTTTAGATTTTCCAGTGTCCAGATTTATTTTTCTTAATTACATTTTATTAGAACGGAAAAAACGACTATTGAGTACCTCGCTGTTTACGACTAGAGGTGAAACCAAGACGAGGGGAGTATTTAAGATTTTTGGTAGGTCAGAGTTTTTTTCTTAATGATATTTTAATACCATGAGAAACAACAACTATTGAATGCCAAACTATTTACGCTAATAGGTAGAACGTAGACCAAAGGAGTTTTTGAGATTTTTCATTTGTCAGAGATACAAATTTGGATTACTTATGTTATTTTTACGATTATTCAACAATAAAGTTAGTAGCTACATTAAGACCACAAACCAACAGAGGTTATTCCATATAAGAGGAAAGAAACCATGTCATCTGGCTTATGAAAGATCTCTAAACTTCTCTGTTCCTGGTTTCATCTCTAACCGTACCAGGTATTCAATAGTCGTTCTTTATTCAGTTGTCCCACGGTACTAGAAAGTCACTAAGAAAAAACTCTGATGTATGAAAAACCTTAAAAAATCCTCTAATCTTGGTTCCACCGTTTGGCATAGAAATTTAGGCATTCAATAGTCGTTCTTTCCAATGGTTTTAGAATGTAATTAAGAAAAAAAAAACTGAACTATAAAAAATCTCAAAACCCCTCTGGTCTTGGTTTCACCTCTTAGCATGAACAGGGAGACATTCAGCAGTCGTTATTTTCCATGCTATTAGAACGTCATTCAGAAAAAAGAACTCTAACCTTTGAATAATCACCAAAAATCTTCTGGTCTTGGTTTCACCTCTTAGTCTAAAATGCCGGGCATTCCAAAGTCGTTCTTACCCATGGTATTAGAATGTCATTAAGAAAAAAATTTCTTACCTACAAAACTCACAAAAACTCTTCTTTGAATGGTTTCAACACTTAGCGTAGACAGCTTCGCATTCAACCCTCGTTCTTTTCCCTGTTATTAGAATATCATTAAAAATAAACTCCGGCCTAAGAAAAATCTCAAAAAATATCTCTGGCCTTAGTGTCCCCCTATTAGCATAAACAGCTTGGCATTTAAGAGTTGTTCTTTCACATGGTATTAGAGTGTCATTCAGAATAAAAAAAACTGTATCCTACAAGGAATCTAAAAACAATACTCTAATCTTGGTTTGACCTCTTACCTGAAGCAACGAGGCATTTAATAATCGTTCTTTTCCATGCTGCTGGAATGGCATAAACAAACATAAACTCTAATCCTTGAAAAATCTAGAAAAATTCCTCTGGCATTGGCTTCACATCTTAGAGTAAACAGCTAGGCTTTCAATAGGGGTTCTTTTAGATGGTATTAGAACGTCATTACGAAAAACTAAATTCTGGCTATGAAACATCTCGAAAAATCCTCTGGTTTTGCTTTCACCTTTTAGAGTAAACAGCGAGGGTTTTAGTAGTCATTCTTTTTCATGCTATTAGAGAGCCATTATGAAAATTAGGTCTGGCTTATGAATAATCACAATAAACTAATCCCTGTATTGTTTTCACCTCTTAGCGTAAAGTATTAGTCATTCAATAGTCGAAGGAACAACCTATGTTCATTTTTATTCTTAATGTAGCTCCTTACTTTATAGTTGATTAACCGAAAATAAAAAAAAGTGTCCCATTGTAGTATCTCTGACCTTTCGCTAAACAATTTTAATTGAGTGTCATTAAGAAAAATTATTAGCAAAGACAAATCTCAAAAACTCCTCTGGTCTTGGTTTCACATCTTATCGTAAAGACTTAGACATTCAACAGTCGATGGAACAGCTTCTATTCAATTCAGTCTTGATGTAGTTCCTTACTTAATAGTAAAAAAAAATCCCGTTTTTACATCTATGACCTATGAAAATCTCAAAAACTCTTCTAGTTTTGGTTTCACCACTTTGCGCAAACAGCAAGGCATTCAATAGTCGTTGTTTCCCATGGTATTACAACGTCATTAGGAAAATTAAACTCTAGCCTATAAGAATCTCGAAAAATTCCTCTGATCGTGGTTTCACCTCCTATCGTAAGCAGCTCGGCATTCAGTAGTATTTCTTTTCCATGGTAATAGACTCATTAAGAAAAAAATTATAAACTCAAACAACAAAGTATCCAATAGTTGTTCTTTTCCAAGCCAACTCTTTTCCAAGAATGTCATTAAGAAAAATAATATCTAGCCTATGGAAAATTTCAAAAAACTCTTTTGGTCTCAGTTTCATCTGTTAGTCTTAACAGCGCGGTATTATGGTAAGAAAATTCTTATTGAAAAAAATGAAGCACGAAGAAAAAACAAGAAGGGGAATAAAGATTGGAGTAAATGTAATTGGTATCCTTGGAGGGGACATGGGGTTCTGGAATTAAATTTTGGAGCCAAAATAATTCGCAAGCCCCGGTAATGGAAAATTGGTGTGCTCAGGACAATTACATTACAAACAGGATACCTGGTCGGTGGCAATCGTTACAATTTTTGGAGATCGAAACAAGTTTCATTGACCGTCAAAAGAATATGTCTGCCCAGCAAGCATCTCAAATCGTTGTGGTATGTATATTCTTGGAGTTATGCCAAAAAAGGCAACAGAAACCAACCATTGATAGCGTTTACCCTATATCCCACTCTAATTGTGAAATCAATTGCGCGATTAACTTGTTACGATGTAGTTACACTTAACACCAGTTGAATAGCGCTCAGAAACAATACATTGATTGACTGGAATGATTTCAAAGAGCATAATATCATCAATGACACGTTAGCTCAATCGACTATCTTTTCGTTCTTTTACCAAAGGAAATCTTCGGTCTCACATTTGATTCCTACATCAGACATAAATTCCATAAGATTAATGGAAATCTTCTTAGAAGTTTTCGTTTGAAAATTGTGTCATTAGAAAAGAAAATATGTTGTTATTTATAACAGTAGTTAACAATACCACCATCTGTGGCTTTTGTTAAATATTTGGCCTTCAAATGTATTCATCACAGGATGCTGAGATAACACAATGGTACTGGCTGTCGTAGTAGTTCTTGTATGGGTTTACCAAAAAAGTAAACCCGGCATTGAATATTTCCTGGAAATATTCGTATCACCAGAAGCTGACACAAAGTTATATGTATCGGGGTAGTGTGTGCTTGTATCCAAAGGGACCTTGGGGGTACTTTGCGCTTGTATCCAAAGGGGTACACTACTCACTGAATCTCTAGATAGATGAGAAGCCGTCGAAGAACAAGTTTATTCTTAGTTGTTTGTATCATTTATAAAATCCTTTTTACTGGCAATGACTTTAGCTAAAAACTCAAACTAGAAAAATATTTCCCATGTACCAATAGAATAAAACTGAAAGTAGATCACAGCTAATTTACAACAGTTGCTAATCTCAGTATTTTCGATTAAATACCAATATTCTCCCCTCAGTAGTTTTCATGGTAGTCCTAGCTCTTCGAATCACAATCCCGATAATTTTAAAAAAGAAACTTCTTCAAGCCGCAGGTGTCATTAATTTTCTTCAAGATCCAGTTGCGTGTTAAACAATAGGGAATGTTTTTCTAAGAAATGCAGGTTTTTGTTACCTAATAGATATTGTTTTTTTTGTTTATTTTTTATAAAACCTACGAAGGCCAGGGCTTGTTTGCATAAGGATTTCATTGGTTGTTATAGAATAAGGTTTGGGTTTTATATAATAGAGATATTTTTCTTTGAAAACCTATTAGGGCTAGAAAAAAACCTTCAGGGCCCTTTAGTGGGACCCTAGCAAACAATCCCAACGGGGGAGGGGCTAACACTCAGTTTCAAAGGTGTCCTAGAAAATAATTCCAATGAATGCTCTTGCAATCAATTCCATGGGGGCCCTAACATATAATTCCACCGGGAGGGGCCCAAATAATCAATTCCAATGGGGGACCCTAGTAGTCAATTTCACCAGGGGCCCTAACAGTCATTTCTAACGGTGCTCTATCATCCAATTCCACCGGAGGCTTCTTTGCAACCAATTTCACCGACAAAACGTTTTTTAAAACGTTCCAAGACATTTCAAGTTATTTATTGCTTTCAATGTGTCTTTCTTTTTTTTCTCAGAGAACCTCTATATTCCACAGATTTTTGTCCCCATTAGGATTCAAAAAGGACTCCCCCCTCAATGGAATGGACCACTAGTCAAATGAACTATGAAAGCCTTTCTAATATTATTATTACGGTAGTACTTTATACGCTACAACCTATTGCACTCATCAATCCTCTCTTCCCACTTCTAGAATTATTAAATGGATTGCGTGCTCCCAAATGGCTGCAACATTTATCATGCATGGGGAAAATCGATTACTAGAAGTTGCTTACATTTGATGAGCACTTGCTTGTTAAGTAATGCTTTAGAAAGTGTAATTATATAATATTTGGGATTGTTCATAATGCATTTTTAGCAATAGTGTTTTACTCTATTTGAACTTGAATTTGCTATCGGATATGAAATAAAATCGACAGTATCATTAGGCTAGGATACGGTACACCATCATATATGACCAAAAGTCTTTCTTTTCTTTTTCACTACACTGAACTCAGCACTTACATTAGAGGCAATCTTGAACAAGTATACTGTTGTAAATAGGATACAAGATGTTTAAATTGCATTAATGAGGTATATTGAAGATTCGTCCTGGAACAAAAAATCTAAAGAATGAGGTTTTTTTGCACACACAACTTTTATTAATAAAAAAGTTATAAAGGCATGAAATCACAGAAACATAGCTTAAAACTCAACAAAAGGAAAAACTAAAATGTGAAGAAACCTGATATAGGATAAAATAAAGAAATCCAGGGTCCTATCAATCGATTCTAGGGAGGGGAGGGATGAATGGTTGTTTTTGGAGGTACATTTGGGAAGTATTAAGAGGTATTTCTGAGAGGTCTTAATGCAAATGCATCGTTTCTTTTGCTTTATTAGTCACACGTGCGATAAAACGAGACGCATTTTATGCATATGGTTATTTATGTTAGGTTTTAATGAAAATGCCATGTGTTTTTGATCAATGACTATGCATATTTCACGCCATCTTGACAAGAAATGCCTGGCCCACCCCCTAGTAACCGATTGCAGTGGGGTAGCTTGTTATTATAGATAGATTTAAACCATATTAAGTGCTATTTTTGAGATATTTTAATGAAATTGCCAAGTTTATTTGATCTATGACAATACATATTTCACGCCACCTTGACAATAGGTGGCTGACCCATCCCCTAGTAACCAGTTCTGAAGAGGTAGGTTTGTTATTAGAGATAAGCTGAAACCAAATTAAGAGTTATTCCTGAAAGGTTTTAATGAAAATACCCCATTTCTTTGACTGGGTGTTAGATTTCATTCCCTCCACCACTGAATTTTCGTTTAAAACCTCCCACCTTTGCTTTACGCTGTAGAAAATTTTAGTCCAAGCAGTTGACGTCACCTTGTCACATTATGAATGGCAGACGGAACCCTCTGGCACCTTTTATCATTCAAAAGCTATTTTTTAAATATTTTTATGATAAAAATAGGATCTAAATCCAATGGTTCATGTTTAACCTCAACGTGATATACCATTTCAATTCCCCTTGCCATACTATGACTAGCCCTCAATCATGCATTAAATCCATTAGTTCATGTTTTCGCAACCCAACCCTCCTTGATACACCATGTCATTTCACATCACCATATCACACTCTGACTGGCTCCTTGGAACCCTCTGGCACCCCTCATCATTCATAAGACATTTTCCAGATATTTTCTTTTTTAAAATATTGTATTAAATCCATTGATTCATGTTTTTGCAAGCCAATCCCTCGTGATACACTGTCATTTCAGGTCACCCTGTCGCAGTATGAATGGCCCTCTCGCACCCCTAATCATTCCTAAGACAGTTTTAAAATTTTAAATAAAGTAATAAACCATTCCACTTTGCCCGCCTCAACCCCCGGTTACAATGGCTCCACCTTTGATTTTGTTCGCTTTCACCCCGGTTCAGCCAATCCTAGTTCCCACTATGCCCGCTCCGATCACAACACCAAATATGGTTCCAGTTGCGTCATATCTGGTTCCCCTACTTCTGTCTTCATTTCACAATTAAGATTCAACCAATTCCGCTCCAAGTTGGACCAATTCATACAATTGAATGTGGCAGCCTCCGTGGTAATCTATGGCTGGTCATCGACAGTAAATAGTTAATTATAGGTTTTCCATCAGTATTATTTTACATTTGAAGGGAACACGCTCGCATTTTATTTTAAAAGGTGAAGACAAAGTGTTCCGCGGAAATATGTGCACATGATAAAGCTATTGTTTTGTTTTGGTAGGTGACAATGAGAGACATTGGATTCTATTAGAAATGTATATGTGCGTTGTCATGACAGTAGGCTTTAAATTCCTTTGGAATACAGAAAAAATCAACATTACTGATGGTGGATATACGAGAGTAACATTTCCTGAGATGATAGTGATCAAAGAGAATGCAAGTCTAAGGTTTTTAGTTGATGACGAAGGGCAGTTCTGGTTCTGGTTCTGTTAATAGTTCTATTGATGGATCTTGTATCCATCTTTGTATTATTAGCACTAAAAAAAAACAAGAAGAAGACAGTCATACCACTGTAACAGTACCATAAGCCAGTTCTTATCCAGGTGCTGAGACTGCGACCAATGTAAAAAATAATGTCGTAAAGGACAGTGAAACCCCAAGCACAGTAAAAATAGTACTAGAAGACATTATAAGCAAGGAGATTAAAGATAAATTAACGAAGACAAACCCCGAGCAAACGTTACTAGTACCGTCATGAAAAAGGTGAAGTATTTCAAGAAAGCTTGTGCTCAAAATAAAGTTATCATAGCAATGAATGGTCTCAAAGAGAAATGTTTGAACAATGAAACAAGCATTGATGAAAATCTTATTGGAAATGTTTTCTTAAGTTGTAAAGACAGTGAGGGGTTAAATTCCTTTTGAGTGCCCAAAAATTTCTACCATGAAAGTCGTGGATGTACGAGAATGATGTTTCTAGAGAATGATAGTGCTCATAGAAATACGCAAGTCTTAGAGTTTTAGTAGACAACGAAGCCCAAATTCTTGCTAATGGTACTGGTAACATATTTCCCGTTGGTAGATCCTCACACCTTTTTTCTGACATTATCATTCAAAAGAAGACAAGAAGAAGACATGCCTACTACAAAACAAACGTCATAATACACATCTTATCTAGGTGCAAAAATAGACGATGAAACCACAAGTAAAATAAAAAGGACATTGACAGGCAATATCACCAAGAAATATAAAGATTAATTGATGAAAAACAAAGCACCAGCAAACGACATTAGCTCTGTCATGAGCGTACCAGCAGATAGGGTCTATGAACAAAATATTATCAGTGATAAATGTATGGCGAGGTTGTTAAAAGTTGTGTATGACGTCAAACTGTAATATATGACATCTTAAAAGAAAATATAATGAAGTATTCTACGAGATGTATTCAAAGCAATTTTTTATGATGATAATCTACATTACATTATTTCAATAAAACATTTCATATTGCCTTACTTTGTTATGTTTCCGTTATATTTACGGTACGCGAATAATACAGACGTTTAGAACGTTTATTCAAAATACAGAAACGCAAAAACGGGAAATTTCAGAGACATAGGTACTACTATGGGGCTCATTTATACACACACAATTGCATTATATTTAAAAAAAGTGAATAGAAAATGTTCAAAGAAAGTGTGTACAAACGATAAAGTTATCGTCACGTTGAATGCTAAAAAAGACAAATATTTAACTATGATACAAGAACTAATGGATATCGATCATACAAAACAAAAATATTTCTTACAGACAAAAATTACAACCTAAAAATCATAAATCATTCTCACAAAACCGAAAACAAAATCTTAACTAATAAAAAAAAAAATCTTACAAAATAATTCTTACAAAAAAAATTCTTCAAAAACAAAAATACATCCAAAAAACAAGAGTTTGTATTTACAAAATACTTCTTACAAAGCAAAAATAGTTCATACAAAACAAAAATAAATCCTAAAAGATCAAATATTGCTCTTACAAAACAAAAATAAATCCTAAGAAATAAATTCCTGTTACAAAATAAAAAATACTTACAAAACAAAAACTATTTCTTACAAACCAAAAACACATCTTAAGCAGTCACAAATTCTTCTTACAAATTACAAAATACATCTTACAAAATAAAAGAATAATGCTTAATACATAAAAAACATACTAAAAATCAGAAATTATTCTTGCAAAAACAGAATACTTCCTACAAGAAAATCCTTCTTACAAATCAAAAAATAATTCTTACAAAACAAAAATACATCCATAGCAAGCAGAAATTCTTCTTGCAAAATAGAAAATACTTCCTACAAAAAAATGCTTCTTAAAAAGCAAAGAAAACAGTTCTTACACAACAAAAATATATCATAAGAAATCATAAATTCTTGTGACTAACTACATCCTAGCAGATCAAAAACTCCTTTAAAAATAAAAAAATACTTCATAAAAAGCAAAAAGTGATTCTTGAAAATATACCTCCCAAGAAATCACAAATTCTTATTACAAAACAAAAAAGACTTCTTACAAAACAAAAAATAAATCTTACAAAACAAAAAGACATATTAAACAATCACAAATTCCTCTTATAAAATGTAAAATACTTCTTACAAAACAAAAGTACATCCTAAGAAATCAGAGACTGTTCTTACAAAATACAAAATACTTCTTAAGAAACAAATTTTTCTTCTTACAAAGCAAACTAATAATTTGTAGAAAACAAAATACATCCTAGAAAATGATTAATTCTTGTTACAAAATACAAAATGTTTTTTTTATGAGACAAAATAAAGTTCTTATAAAACAAAAATACATCCTAAACAATCAAAAACTGTTCTTACAAAATACAAAATACTTCTTACTGAATTTTAAAAAAAATTCTTACAAAACAAAATACATCCTAATAAACCACAAGTTCTTCTTATAAAATGCAAAATACATCTTATAAAACAAAAGGTAATTCTTACAAAATCAAAATGCATCCTACAAAATCACAAGTTTTTCTTACACATACAAAACTCCTACAAAAAAATTCTGACGAATCAAAAGTACATCCTAGGATATCCTAAATTCTTCTTTAAAATGTGAAATAATTCATAAAAAAATGAAATAATTCTCAAGTATTTAGAGTTAGAGACATACGAAGTTGGAATATTATCAAGATTAAGACCTGAAGGGATTAGTAACAGTTTCATTTTAGAATCTCTACTGGTATCATCTATTTATTCACAATCATAGATGGTGTTTTTTCATAACTCAAGTGATGCCATATTGCCAAAATCAGGGTAAGATAGATAAGATAAGATATTTATTTCAAAAAGATCACTATCACAAGCCCTCAAAGGGCTGAATTCGGACTTCGGAGTCGACTAACAAAGCAAACAAAGCAAAAAACGCTAATAATAATGAATAATCAAATTATGAGTAAAAAAAAAAAAGAAAAAAAAAATAATCTGTCAAACTAAACTTGAACAAATACAAGTCAGAAAAAAAAGGGAAGGGGACAAAAAAATCTGATATTACAGAAATGAACAAGAAATAAAGTAAGATAGATAAGATAAGATATTTATTTCAAAAAGATCACTATCACAAGCCCTCAAAGGGCTGAATTCGGACTTCGGAGTCGACTAACAAAGCAAACAAAGCAAAAAACACTAATAATAATGAATAATCAAATTATGAGTAAAAAAAGAATAAAAAATAATCTGTCAAACTAAACTTGAACAAATACAAGTCAGAAAAAAAAGGGAAGGGGACAAAAAAAATCTGATATTACAGAAAAGAACAAGAAATAAACATATATATATCTACAAATTGAAAGGGACACTAAAAAAAGTCCAAAAACTCGCAAAAAAAGGAACGAAGCATAAAACACACGAAAAACACATATGATTAAAAGGGAAACTAAACCAAAACAGCGGGGGGCAAGCAAATTAGTGCAACGACCTAAAGCACCTCACATGAAAAAAAGGGGGGGGAGAAACTAGTTGGCTATTTTATTTATTTTTTTGTGTGATGAAGGGGACAAAGGTTTTTTCATATCTGGAAGTAACGCAGCGAATGGGGGACAAAACTGGGATAGGCTCAGAAACAGCTCGAGGCTGCCGTAATCTGGATGGTGAATGACGTTTGGGGAAAATACTTGCCGTCCGAGGGTTCGTTATTGCATTTTTTGAAAGACGGAGGCACAACGACGACCTCCTTCGCTCAAGGGTTTCCAAACTAGCTTTTTTTAGGAGCAGAGAGTAAGGCACCTTGCTTTCTTTGAAAATTATTCGCAAGGCTCTGTTTTGGATTGACTCAATTTTGTCTGATTCTTCACGGGAGATGCCAGGGTGCCAAACTGGACAAGCATATTCAAGATGCGGGCCGACAAAAGACATGTACAACCTTAAGGAGTGAGAAGGGGGGACGCTATATTTATTTAGGAGCTTAAGGAGGGCGATAGACGCATTAGCTTTATGGATGATATCTTTAACGTGGATATCCCACTTTAAATTTGAAAAAATTGTGACTCCAAGTAATTTAACCGAGGACACATAAATTTCAGGAGGGATAGGATTAAGAAAATAGGGCGAGGATTTGAGGAAACAATTTGGCATTATCATGGACTTAGAGGAGTTTACTGTCATATCTAGGTCCAAAGCCTCACTTCCAATTTCATTGAGGATACTCATAGGGTCGCTTATTAAATTTCTGAAGCAACTTTTAACAATCGTTAGGTCATCAACAAATTTCCAACGGTCAGGAATTTCCTTCGCGAGGCTGTTAATCATGACTGAAAAAAGGAGGGGGCCTAGGAGAGTTCCTTGGGGTATGCCATTGTAAATAGGGAGAGGATTTGAGTAATGGTTCTGGTATTTAACCACCTGCGATCTATTTGTTAAAAAGGAGGCCACCAATTTTACCAGTAAGGGATCGATATTGAACTCGCTTTCTAGTTTCTCAATTAAAATATTGTGGTTAACAAGGTCAAAGGCTTTCTGAAGGTCAATGGAAATTAGGTTTAGCCGGGAATTAGGCTTTCCGAGGATTTTCCCGATGTGGTCAATAAGGGAAACGAGGTAGTGGGAAGTAGAAGTTGATTTTAGGTTTTCGAATTGTTTCAGGTCAGTAAGAGGTAGGATTTTTTCCTTTAGCAAATCTGCAAGGAATCCTTCACACAATTTTGAAAAAATAGGAGTAAGCGTAATAGGTCGAACGCCTTCAAAGCCAGGCTTTCCGTTTTTCTTTTTCAAAGGGGTAATGAAACCCTGTTTCCAAATTGTTGGAATTTGCCCAGACTTAGTAATTTCATTAAACAGGACAGACAAGGGCTTAGACAGGAAGTCACCAAAGGCTCTAATAAGAGGAAGCGGGATATCCAAAGGACAAACACTTGTCTTTCTTAGTTTATCAATTCTTCTTTCAATCTCAGACGGGGAAACAGTCAGGAAAAAGGGGGATGGGGCTCCTGTTGATAATTGGATTGGCAATGCTGGAAGGCTCTGGACAATGGAAGCGAGAAATTTATTTAGACTATTTGCAGTAACATCAGGGGGCTCTGGTAAGTTGAAATTAAGCTGGTCAAGACTCCTGCCACATAGCTTTTTAACCTCGGAATACCAGTTTTTTGGCTTATTAGTGAACGATTCTTCGATCTTATATTTGTAGTAGGATCGAGCCAATTTACGAATTTCTCTTTTAATTGATTTTCTTAGTATATTGGGTTTATCGAGTTTACCATTTTTAAACAGCTTCAATTTGGTTCTAATTAGTGTTTTTATTGTTTGATTAATAAAGGGTTTATCACTTGAGCACCTTTTAAACCTTTTTTCTGGGAAACAAATTTGATATTTATCAATTAGCTTTTTATGAAACGTGGCTGTTTTCTCATCAAGGTTTTGTAAACTATAAATGTCGGACCAATCTTCAGTACTCAGCCACATACCGAAAGAAAGAAGACCAGAATTTTGAAGAGGGCGGTAAGTGCTATAAGCTATTGAGAAAGTATACTTAAAATTTGAGGAGGGGGACAAAAGAATGGAAAGATGATAACTCCCACCTAATGGGGGCAAAGTTGAGGGAGGGCTGTAAAAATTGTACATATTAGTTAAAATAACATCAATAGAGGTATTACCCCGAGTCGTCGGTGTTTTAACAATTTGCTTTACTTTAAGTGAAGCACAAAAAGAATCCATTTTAAGGTCGTTGGCATCGCCAACTAAAAAAAGGCCAGCATTGGGGTACTTAGAAATAACAAAATCAGCACTTGCCTTTAATTGCTGGATGAAATTACGTTTTGACTCGATATTTTGATTTGGGGAGTAATAGAAAACAGCTATTGCAATAATACTAAATGGACGAGGGAGTACTTTTGGTCTAACACTTAGCCAGAGGATTTCATCATACTCGGATAAGTTAGGGACTTGAATAACCTTTGGGTAAAGGTGACTCTTAGTAAAAAACAAAACTCCGCCACCTTTTTTCCCGAGTGGGTGGTCTGAAGGACGGAGTTTAATAAACTCTGAATAATTTGTCAGGCGTAGGGACCCTGGGTCGTGGGATTGAACTTCAGTAACAGCTATAATATCTATCAAATTTGATTCTGAAACCACCTCGAGTTCAGTAAGTTTTTCAAAATTAAGACTTTCAGCATTAGTAACTAAAAGTTTAGGAAAAACAAACAGGTTGGGGAATCGCGACAGGGAGACTTGATGGGTCTGAGAATTTGCTGGGTAGGGTTTTAATTTAATTTTATTATGCTTTTGAGAAGAAGGGTAAGAGAAGGATTTGCTTGGGGATTTGGATGTGGGGGGATGGGTAAGGATATGAACGAAGCACGAGGACTTATTATATGACAATTATTAAATGCAAAAAGTCTCAGACCTGAGTCATGTTTACAGGGCAGGCACGAGGGATAAAACGAATGGGCTGGGGGTGGGGTTTCGTAAGGTTCTGGGAAAGGGGGGCTGGGTGGGAATAGTGATTCATGTCCGTCAAGAAATTGCTGGTTTGCGGCAGAGTAGGGAGGGTGTGGGGCAGCAAACTGTAAGGGGGAAGGAAATAGGACTTCTGTATACGGAGAGGGGGAGGAGATAACAAGGGGTAAGGGGGGGTATGTAATCGGGAAGGGTTTATTAATTGTTGATCTGAGAATGCAGGGGGATAAGAATGGAAGTCGACAGGAACCTGACCAAGGGGAGGAGGGAATCGTGAGTGCCTTCGACGCTGCCCTAAAAAAGGTTGGGTTTTAAACCTACCCCCTGCGTCTGATGATACATGAGCAAAATTACACGACTTAAAATGCTTAGTAAATTTAGCAGGATTAAGGTGGCTTCTGGGCAGCCCAGTTTTGTAAAGCCTACTACGACCTTTAATGGGCGATTCAATATGAGCTTTTGCTCAGCCAAAGCCCCTTCCACTTGAAAACTTTTTACAAATATCAATATGGGGGTATTTACACAGATTATTTGTACAACGGCTAAAAACATAAAATTTACAAATGTGTAAATATTTACAATTACTAGAAATACATCTACTATCTAAGAAGTTAAAACACACATTAGGTTTATTACGCGTAAAATCATTAAGCTCATTTTTTTGAATATTTGATTGCATTGTGTAAGAATTTCCGCTTGTCAGTTCAACTGCATTGTCACTTTTCAAAGATGTGTCGTTAACACTGGATTTCAACAATAAATTATCCTCGGTTGAAGCGAGGTCAGTATGATTAGGTTGCGTAACCTTTTTAATCCCTTGAGAAAATTCTGACGAAGGAAGTACACTAGCACTTGCTTGATGAACCGAAGAATTTTGGTAATGAATATTTGTGGAAGTATCGGATAAATGAGGAATTCTGGGCTGTGTAGGGGAATTGAAAGTATGTATAGCTTCAACAATTGCGAGCTGAAAACCGACTTTTAACAATTTGATTTCTTTGTCCTTGAAGAGATGACTATTCTGGCGCTCGTAAAGATCAGACAAGCTATCATAAAGAAATTCGAGATTAATAATCCGTTTCTTGAGATTGACGATTTCTTCCTCTTTTTTTAGGCAATCTTCACAGGTATGGGGCTCAAACACACTAGCCTTTTTTGCATTGCACGTCAATTCATCTTTACTAGAGCAAGAAATTTGTGGGGTAATCTGGGGTTGATGGTAGGTGGTTATTTTTGCAGAATCAATCGATCCAGGGGAACTATTTTATCATTATTCGAAACACGAGGTATGGATGGGAAATTAACAATACCAATTGGAACGATCACTTCCAGTTGATTATCATTGGAATTAGTTGAATTTTATTCAATAGAAATAAGGTGGGACTTTTTAACCTCGGGTGGTTGGATCACTTCAGGCTGGTTATCGTTGGTAATAATCTCTTCATTTACGACCATTGTTGATCGGCACTGTACGCATAACCATTTAGGGTTTTTTAGGCGACTACTTTTTGCGATGCCAGCACAAGCTGGGTGCAACCATGCATTGCACTTAGAACACTGGAATGACCCAGTTCTACATTTTCTGTAGCAATCATTACAAGGGACATTCTAGGATAAGGAACAAAAACGAGACACAGACCTTGAATTGGAAACTATATCTTCAACTGAAACCTGGTTGCTTAAGCCAGGATTAGCACTGGTACTTGCTAGAGAAAAGTTCAACAAGGCTGATCTCGCGTCTTCACTTAAAAATCACAGGTGTCATTTATTAAAAAAGAGACGTCTTGACAGGTCAAGATCTAAATGAAGAATGAAGATCTAAACCGCAGCCATCCTGTCCCACCCCAGATACCTACAATAAACTTATTTTGTTTTACCTAAGTTACATTATGTTAACCGTTCTTAGGCTATGTTTCTTTTTAATTTAGCAACTGTGCCAGTACCCTTAAGTAATTTTTATTTATAAAAAAAACCCTTGTAAAGTTTGGATGTATTTTGTTTTGTAAGAATTACTTTCTGTTTTGTAAGAAGTATTTGTAACAAGTATTTTGTAAGAAGTATTTAGTAAGAAGTATTTTGTGACAAGTTTTTTGTATTTTGTAAGAACAGTTTTTGATTGCTTAGGATGTATTTTTGTTTTATATTTTTTTTTGTAATAAGTATTTAGAATTTTGTAATAAAAGCTATTGATTCCTTAGGAAGTATCTTTATTTTGTAAAAATTATTTTTGGCTTCGTAGGATGTATTTTTTGCTCTATAAGAGATGTTTTGTATTTTGTAAGAACAATCTCTGATTTTTAGGGTGTATTTTGTTTGTAAGAATTATTTTTTGTTTTGTAAGAAACACTTATTGTTTTATAATAAGAATTTGTGATTTCTTTGGATGTATTTTTTTTTCTTGTAAGAATTTTTGTTTTGTTTTGTACGATTTATCTTCTGTGTTGTATGAAGTATTTTGTATTCTGCATAAGGAGTCTGTGATTTATTAGGATATATTTTTATTTTGTAAGAATTATTTTGTATTTTGTAAGAACACTCTGGTTTCTTAGGATAATATTTTTGTTTTGTAAGAATTTTTTTTTTATTTTGTAATAAGAATATGTGATTTCTTGGGATGTATTTTTGTTTTATAAAAATTATTTAGTATTTTGTAAGAAGAATTTGTCATCTGTGAGGATCTATTTTTATTTTGTAAGAAGCATTTTTTTTTGTTACCAGTATTTTGTATATTGTAAGAACAGTTTGTGATTATTTAGGATCTATTTTTGTTTTGTTAGAATTATTTTTTCCGTAAGAACTATTTTATATTTTTTAATAAGAATTCATGATTTTTTGGGATTTATTTTTTGTAAGAATCACTTCTTTCTTTGTAAGAAGTATTTTGTTTTGTAAGTAGTATTTTGTATTTTGTAAACACGATTTCTGATTTCTTAGATTTTTTTGTTTTATTTTGTAAAAGCAATATCTGATTTTTTAGGATGTATTTTTGTTCTGTAAGAATTATATTCTGTTTTTTAATAAGAATTTGTGATTTCTTAGGATGTATTTTGTTTTTAAGAACAATTTGTGACTGTTTAGGATGTATTTGTTACAAAAAAAAACTAAAAAGAAAAAAGAAAAAAAACTAAAAAAACTAAAAAAAAGGTAAAAACTAAAAAGAAAAAAGGGAAAAAAACAAAAAATTTATTTCATCATATACCAATTCAAAAACGAATGTATATACAGACCGGGACACAAATGTCGACCGGGAAACAGGCACACAACTACAACGGGGACGCCGGGGGGCACAGGGGGATATATAAATGACGATGGGGACACAGGGAATGTTCGATTAGCAATCACCATCAACAAAGCTCCAGGGCAATCATTAGAATCATGAGGTATAGATCTGAATACGGAGTGTTTTTCCCATAGACAATTATATGTTGCATGTTCAAGAGTCGGTAAACCTGACAATCTATTTATATGCACAGACAATGGGACAGCAAAGAATGTTGTATATTCGCAAGTTTTACGCAGTTAAAAACATACATATATATCTATCCATATTCACAGGTGGGACACAGGGACACAACTAAAATGACGCGTAACTAATATAGCGCGTAACGACTTACGCGCGCGGGAGGGGGCGCGAAGCGCCCCCACCAACTAGTATATATATATATATATATATATATATATATATATATATATATATATATATATATATATATATTTATATATTTATATATATATACTAGCAGTTGGTGTGGCGCAAAGGGCCACACCAACAAATAGTAGGTGGGGGCGCTTCCCCCCCCCCACAAGCCCTCCCGCGTGCTCAAGTCGCTACGCGCCATTTTAGTTGTGTCCCTGTGTGGAATATAGATATATATATATATATATATATATATATATATATATATATATATATATATATATATATATATATATATATATATATATATGTTTTTAACTACGTAAAACTTGCGAATATACAACATTCTTGGCTGTCCCATTGTCTGTGCATATACAAAGCCTTTTATACTTATAATGACGTCATATGCAAACGCTCTTTTTACAAACAAACAAACATGCATACATACAACTTATCTATCTAACTAATATGGCATGTAACGACTTACGCGCGCCGGGGGCTTGGGGGGGGGGCGATGCGCCCACACCAACTTGGTTTTGGGGTGGCGCAAAGTGCCACCCCAACAGATAGTATATATATAAAAATAATATTTATATATATATATATATATATATATATATATATATATATATATATATATATATATATATATATACATATATATACACATACATATATATATATATATATATATATATATATATATATATATATATATATATATATATATATATATATATATATATATATATATATATATATATATATATATATATATATATATATATATATATATATATATATATATATATATAAATACTAGCAATTGGTGTGGCGCAAAGCGCAACACCAACACATAGTAGGTGGGGGCGCTTCGCCCCCCCCCCCATAAGCCCCCCCGCTTGCGCAAGTCGCTACGCGCCATTTTAGTTGTGTCCCTGTGTCCCACCTGTGAATATATATATACATATATATATATATATATATATATATATATATATATATATATATATATATATATATATATATATATATATATATATATATATATATATATATAGATGTTTTAACTACGTAAAACTTGCGAATATACAACATTCTTGGCTGTCCCATTGTCTGTGCATATACAAAGCCTTATATACTTATAATGACGTCATATGCAAACGCTCTTTTTACAAACAAACAAACATGCATACATACAACTTATCTATCTAACTAATAAGGCACGTAACGACTTACGCGCGTGGGGGGCTTGGGGGGGGGCGATGCGCCCCCACCAACTAGGTTTTGGGGTGGCGCAAAGTGCCACCCCAACAGCTAGTATATATATAAAAATAAGTTGTTTTTGTGTTATGTCTGTCTGTCTGTCTGTCCGCATATGACGTATGAATTAATTCATCATATACCAATTCAAAAACGAATGTATTCAAGCCAAAAAAAACTAAAAAAAACTAAAAAAAAGGTAAAAACTACAAAAAAAAAAACTAAAAAGAAAAAAATAAAAACTAATAAAAAACTAAAAAAGATAAAAAACTAAAAAAGAAAAAAAAAAGAAAAAAAGGAAAAAAACTGAAAAATAAAGGAGAAAAACAAAACTAAAAAAAATAAAAATAAAAAAAAACTAAAAAGGTAAAAACTACAAAAAAAACTAAGAAGAGAAAGAAAAAAACTAAAAAAAACTAAAAAAAAGGTAAAAACCAAAAAAAAACTAAAAACAAAAAAAAGGGGAAAACACAAAAATTTATTTAATCATATACCAATTCAAAAACGAATGTATATACAGACCGGGACAAAAATGACGACCGGGACACAGGGAATAACCAACAAAGCTCAAGGGCAATCATTAGAATCATGAGTTATAACTAAAAAAACTAAAAAAAGGTAAAAAACTAAAAAAAAAAACAATTCAAAAACGAATGTATATACAGACCGGGACATAAACGACGACCAGGACACTGGGAATATCAATGACAACCGGGACACAGGGACACAACTACAACGGGGACGCCGGGGGGCACAGGGGGATATATAAATGACGACGGCGACACAGGGAATGTTCGATAAGCAATCACCATCAACAAAGCTCAAGGGCAATCATTAGAATCATGAGGTATATATCTGAATACGGATTGTTTTTCCCATGGACAGTTATATGTTGCATGTTCAAGAGTCGGTAAACCTGACAATCTATTTATATGCACAGACAATGGGACATCGAAGAATATTGTATATTCGAAAGTTTTACGTAGTAAAAAACATATATATATATATATATATATATATATATATATATATATATATATATATATATATATATATATATATATATATATATATATATATATATATATATATATACTCACAGATGGGACACAGGGACACAACTACAATGGCGCGTAACAAATATGGCGCGTAACGACTTAAGCGCGCGGGGGGGCTTGGGGGGGGCGCGAAGCGCCCCCACCAACTAGGTGTTGGGGTGGCACGAAGTGCCACCCCAATAGCTAATTTTTATATAGATAGATAGACAGATAGATATACATATACAATACAAATTAACTACGTAAAACTTGCGAATATACAACATTCTTTGCTGTCCCATTGTCGGTGCATATAAATAGATTGTCAGGTTTACCGACCCTCGAACATGCAACGTACAAAAACTATCTGTGTTAAGATCTATACCGCATTTTTTTAATGATTAACCTTGAGCTTTATTGATGGTCATTAAAACTAGGTTAACTTTGATGAATTGTAAAGGCATGTACAAACCGGTTCCCCAGACCATCCAAGGTCGCATCCACAAGAGCTTATGCGTGCATGATAAAGTGTTTTTGTTTCATGCCAATTATTTTCTTTCTCTGTACCATCAAAGTAGGCAACAGCGTTCCAAGAAAACAGTTCTTTTCCCCTTGTAGTTGATAAAGTTTCCTTGTGACAGGCTGAGTTACCTTTGCACACTCCTCGAGAAATTCAAGCTCAAGCACATTCAACTTTGGTAGGTGTAGTTTGGTGTAAACCTGACAAATCTGGTCCCATGCTTCAACAATCTTTTTTCTACAGCAATACGAAGTATCATGTCGATAATTCCAACGAGTTGCATTGTGAATAATCTGCTGCTTTAACATTAAATTTTGGACTTATCTGAGGCTTTTGAGCATTGTCTCGTCGCATTCCACAGTGTCTGACACTTCCCCGATGAAGCAATGTACAGGATTTTACACGGCACATTTGCAATGGCTGTTTCACTATTATTACCAGCAACAAGCGACTGAGGGGATAAGTAGAATTCATTTCTATGTTGTTCTGTTTCAATTCACTTTTCTGTCTACAAGAAAATTTCAAGCTGAAACGATCATGGAGGTGTCGTTTTCGCCTTAAAAATTTCCATCATCATCATTTCTATTAGGTATAGTGTCAGTCAGGCTGACTGAATATGCAAATTCCCTAAAAGCTTTCACAAAATTACTGCCATTGTCAGTCAGTTTCTGCAATTTTGGTGAACAAGAGGCAACATAGTTTGAGAATATTGTTAAGAGGATCGACACAAAAAGAAATAATCATGTCTGCCTTCGAATCTTTGACAATTGATTGCAGCTGACCCTTGGCTAAGGTCATCGTTCGTTTCACCAGTGTACAGTAACGCCAATGAAACTTTTAAGATTTACAGTCAATATATCTGCTGTAGTGCATACATAATCTAAATCAGGAATTTTTTTTCAGAATTGTCATCATCTTCAGGAACCACTTGTCTAAATGAATAGAAAGGGTGTCTCGACCTGTAATTTTTGCATAAGGAGCCAAGCCTTGCATAAGGTTTTTGAAAGCCTTTTTTCTCCACGGTCACAAGAGGCCACATTTCTTCAATTATGTAGTCCAACATGAGATCATCAATTTGCCTCTGAGAAACTTCGCTGTTTCTAAAACAAATCTCCACAGAGTTCTCTGACGTCAGTGACTCACTACCATCAAGAATATCTGTGAAAACACACTTTTTCATCCTGTTTTTTCTAACCTCGATCTCCTTTTACTTAAATAGAAAAATTCATAAGCCTGTGATGGATGAGCACATTCTTTCAAGATTTTTGTAGGTCAGAGTTTGTTTTTCTTAATGACTTTCAGGAGTCGTTCTTTTCCATGCTATTAGAACGTCATTCAGAAAAATGAACTCTTAACCTTTGAATAATCTCCAAAAATCTTCTGGTCTTGGTTTCACCTCTTAGTCTAAAAAGCTGGGCATTCCAAAGTCGTTTTTACCCATGGTATTAGAATGTCATTAAGAAAAAAATTTCTTACCTACAAAAATCTCAAAAACTCCTCTTTGAGTGGTTTCAACGCTTAGCGTAGACAACTTCGCATTCAACCCTCGTTCTTTTCCCTGTTATTAGAATATCCTTAAAAATAAACTCAGGCCTAAGAAAAATCTCAAAAATTTCTCTGGCCTTGGTGTCCCCCTATTAGCATAAACAGCTTGGCATTTAAGAGTTGTTCTTTCACATGGTATTAGAGTGTCATTCAGAATAAAAAAACTGTATCCTACAAGGAATCTAAAAACAATACTCTAATCTTGGCTTGACCTGTTACCTGAAACAACGAGGCATTTAATAATCGTTCTTTTCCATGCTGTTGGTATGGCATTAAGAAACATAAACTCTAATCCTTGAAAAATCTAGAAAAACTCCTCTGGCCTTCGCTTCATATCCTAGAGTAAACAGCTAGGCTTTCAATAGGGGTTCTTTTAGATGGTATTAGAATGTCATTACGAAAAACTAAATTCTGGTTATTAAACATCTCGAAAAATCCTGTGGTCTTGCTTTCACCTTTTAGAGTAAACAGTGAGGGTTTTAGTAGTCATTCTTTTTCATTCTAGTTGAAAGCCATTATAAAAATCAGGTCTGGCTTATGGATAATCACAATAAACTAATCCCTGTATTGTTTTCACCTCTTAGCGTGAAGTGTTAGTCATTCAATAGTCGAAGGAACAACTTCTGTTCATTTTTATTCTTAATGTAGCTCTTTACTTTATAGTTGAATAACCGAAAATAAAGAAAGTGTCTGATTGCAGCATTTCTGATCTTTCGCTAAACAATTTTAAATGAGTGTCATTAAGGAAAAAATTATTAGCTAAGACAAATCTCAAAAACTCCTCTGGTCTTGGTTTCACCTCTTATCGTAAAGACTTAGGCATTCAACAGTCGATGGAACAGCTTCTATTCAATTCAGTCTTGATGTAGTTCCTTACTTAATAGTAAAAAAATTCCATTGTTACATCTATGACCTATAAAAATGTCAAAAAACTCTTCTAGTTTTGGTTTCACCACTTTGCGCAAACAGCGAGGCATTCATTAGTCGTTGTTTCCCATGGTATTACAACGTCATTATGAAAATTAAACTCTAGCCTATAAGAATCTCGAAAAACTCTTTTCCAAGGATGTCATTAAGAAAAATAATATCTAGCCTATGGGAAATTTCAAAAAACTCTTTTGGTCTCAGTTTCACCTGTTAGTCTTAACAGCGCGGCATTATGGTAAGAAAATTCTTAATGAAAAAAAAATGAAGCACGAAGAAAAATCAAGAAGGGGAATAAAGGTTGGAGGAAATATAATTGGTACCCTTGGAGGGGACATGGGGTCCTGGAATTGAATTTCGGAGACCCAAAATAATTCGCAAGTCCCGGTAATGGAAAATTGGTGTGCTCAGGACAATTACATTACAAACAGGATACCTGGTCGGTGGCAATCGTTACAATTTTCGGAGGTCGAAACAAGTTTCATTTGCCGTCAAAAGAATATGTCTGCCCAGCAAGCATCTCAAATCTTTGTGGTATGCTTATTCTTGGGGTTATGCCAAAAAAGGCACCAGAAACCAACCATTGATAGCGTTTACCCTATATCCCACTCTAATTGTGAAATCAATTGCGCGATTAACTTGTTAAGATGTAGTTACACTTAACACCAGTTGAATAGCGCTCAGAATTAGTAAATTGATTGACTGGAATGATTTCAAAGAGCATAATATCATCAATGACATGTTAGCTCAATCGACTATGCCGTCGTTCTTTTACCAAAGGAAATCTTCTGTCTCACATTTGATTCCTACATTAGACATAAATTCCATAAGATTAATGGAAATCTTCTTAGAAGTTTCCATTTAAAAATTGTGTCATTAGAAAAGAAAATATGTTGTTATCTATACAAGCAGTTAACAATAACACCATCTGTGGCTTTTATTAAATATTTGGCCTTCAAATGTATCCATCACAGGAAGCTGAGATAACACAATGGTATTGGCTGTCGTAGTAGTTCTTGTATGGGTTTACCAAGAAAGTAAACCCGGCATTGAATATTTCCTGGAAATATTTCTTATCACCAGAAGCTGACACAACGTTATATGTGTCGGGGTACTGTGTGCTTGTATCCAAAGGGACCTTGGGGGTACTTTGCACTTGTATCCAAAGGGATACACTACTCACTGAGTCTCTAAATAGATGAGAAGCCGTCGAAGTACAAGTTTATTCTTAGTTGTTTGTATTATTTATAAAATCCTTTTTACTGGTAATGACTTCAGCTAAAAACTCAAACTAGAAAAATATTTCCCATGTACCAATAGAATAAAACTGAAAGTAGATCACAGCTAATTTACAACAGTTGCGAATCACAGTATTTTCGATTAAATACCAATATTCTCCCCTCAGTAGTTTTCATGGTAGTCCTATCTCTTCGAATCAAAATCCCGATAATTTTAAAAAAGCAACTTCTTCAAGCCGCAGGTGTCATTAATTTTCTTCAAGATCCAGTTGCATGTTAAACAATAGGGAATGTTTTTCTAAGAGATGCAGGTTTTTTTTACCTAATAGAGATTGTTTTTTGTTTATTTCTTATAAAACCTACGAAGGTATGGGCTTGTTTGCATAAGGAGTTCATTGGTTGTTATGGAATAAGGTTTGGGTGTTACATAATAGAGAATTTTTTCTTTGAAAACCTATTAGGGCTAGAAAAAAACCTTCAGGGCCCTTTAGTGGGACCCGAGCAAACAATCCCAACGAGGGAGGGGGGGGGGTTAACACTCAATTTCAAGGGTGCCCTAGAAAATAATTCCAATGAATGCTCTTGCAATCAATTCCAAGTGGACCCTAACATCTAATTCCACCGAGAGGGGCCCAAATAATCAGTTCCGATGGGGGACCCTAGTAGTCAATTTCACCAGGGGCCCTAAAAGTCAATTCTAACGGTGCTCTATCATCCAGTTCCACCGGAGGCTCCCCCTACATGGAATGGACCACTAGTCAAATGGACTATGAAAGCCTTTCTAATATTATTATTACGGTAATACTTTATACGCTACAACCTATTGCACTCAAGAAGAGTCCTCTCTTCCCACTTACTAAATTATTAAATGGATTGCGTGCTCCCAAATGGCTGCAACATTTATCATGCATGGTGAAAATCGATTACTAGAAGTTGCTTTCATTTGATGAGCACCTGTTTGTTAAGTAATGCTTTAGAAAGTGTAATTATATAATATTTGGGATTGTTCATAATGCATTTTTAGCAATAGTCTTTTACTCTACTTGAACTTGAATTTGCTATCGGATATGAAATAAAATCGACAGTGTCATTAGGCTAGGATACGGTACACCATCATATATGATCAAAAGTCTTTCCTTTCCTTTTCACTACACAGAACTCAGCACTTACATTAGAGGCAATCTTGAACAAGTATACCGTTGTAAATAGGCTACAAGATGTTTAAATTGCATTAATGAAGTATATTGAAGATTTGATCTGGAACAAAAAATCTAAAGTATGAAGTTTTTCTTTGCACACACAACATTTATTAATAAAAAAGTTATAAAAGCATGAAATCACAGAAACAAAGCTTAAAACTCAACGAAAGGAAAAACTAAAATGTGAAGAAACCTGATATAGGATAAAATAAAGAAATGCAGGGTCCTAGCAATCGATTCTAGGGAGGCGAGGGATGAATGGTTGTTTTTGGAGGTAAATTTGGGAAGTATTAAGAGGTATTTCTGAGAGGTCTTAATGCAAATGCATCGTTTCTATTGCTCTATTAGTCAAACGTGCGAGAAAATGAGACGCATTTTATGCATATGGTTATTTATGTTAGGTTTTAATGAAATTGCCATGTGTTTTTGATCCATGACTATGCATATTTCACGCCGTCTTTACAAGAAATGCCTGACCCACTCCCTAGTAACCGATTCTAGTGGGGTAGCTGGTTATTATAGATATGTTTAAACTACATTAAGTGCTATTTTTGAGATATTTTAATGAAATTGCCAAGTTTCTTTGATCCATGACAATACATATTTCACGCCACCTTAACAATAGGTGGCTGACCCACCCCCTAGTTACCAGTTCTGGAGGGGTAGGTTTCTTATTAGAGATAAGCGCTTAAACCAAATTAAGAGTTATTCCTGAAAGGTTATAATGAAAATACCCCATTTCTTTGACTGGGTGTTAGATTTAATTCCCTCCACCACTGAATTTTCGTTTAACAACTCCCACCTTTGCTTTACGCGGTAGAAAATTTTAGTCCAAGCAGTTGACGTCACCTTGTCACATTATGAATGGCAGACGGAACCCTCTGGCACCTTTTATCATTCAAAAGCTATTTTTTAAATATTTTCATGATAAAAATAGGATCTAAATCCAATGGTTCATGTTTAACCTCAACGTGTTACACCATTTCAATTCACCTTGCCATAATATGACTGGCCCTCAATCATGCATTAAATCCATTAGTTCATGTTTTCGCAACCCAACACTCCCTGATAAACCATGTCATTTCACATCACCATGTCACACTTTGACTGGCTCCCTGGAATCCTCTGGCACCCCTCATCATTCATAAGACATTTTCGAGATATTTTCTTTTTATAAATATTGTATTAAATCCATTGGTTCATGTTTTTGCAAGCCAATCCCTCGTGATATACTGTCATTTCAGGTCACCCTGCCACACTATTACTGGCCCTCTGGCACCCTTAATCAGTCCTAAGACAGTTTTAAAATTTTAAATAAAGTAATAACCCATTCCACTTTGCCAGCCTCAATCCCCGGTTACAATGGCTCCACCTTTGATTTTGTTGGCCTTCACCCCGGTTCAGCCAATCCTAGTTCCCACTATGCCCGCTCCGATCACAACACCAAATCTAGTTCCAGTTGTGTCAGATTTGGTTCCCCTACCTCTGTCTTCGATTTTACAATTAAGAGTCAACCAATTCCGCTCCAAGTTGCACCAATTCATAAAATTGAATGTGGCTGCCTCCGTGGTACTCTATGGCTGGTCATCGACAGTACATAGTTAATTATAGGTTTTCCATCAGTATAATTTTACATTTGAAGGGAAAACACTCGCATCTTATTTTAAAAGGTGAAGACAAAGTGTTCCGAGGAAATATGTGCACATGATAAAGATATTGTTTTGTTTTAGAACGTGACAATAAGAGACATTGGATTTTATTAGAAATGTATATGTGCGTTGTCATGACAGTAGACTTTAAATTCCTTTGGAATACAGAAAAAATCAACATTATTGATGGTGGATATACGAGAGTAACATTTCCTGAGATGATAGTGATCAAAGAGAATGCAAGTCTAAGGTTTTTTGTTGATGACGAAGGGCAGTTCTGGTTCTGTTAATAGTTCTATTGATGGATCTTGTTTCCATCTTTGTATTATTAGCACTCAAAAGAAGAAAAGAAGAAGACAGTCATACCGCTGCATCAGTATCATAAGCCAGTACTTATCCAGGTGCTGAAACTGTGACCAATGTAAAAAATAATGTCGTAAAGGACAGTGATACCACAAGCACAGTAAAAATAGTACTAGAAGATATTATAAGCAAGGAGATTAAAGATAAATTAACGAAGACAAATCCTAAGCAAACGTTACTAGTTCATGAAAAAGGTGAAGTATTTCAAGAAAGCTTGTGCTCAAAATAAAGTTATCATAGCATTGAATGGTTTCAAAGAGAAATGTTTGAACTTTGAAACAAGCATTGATGAAAATCTTATTAGAAATGTTTGCTTAAGTTGTAATGACAGTGAGGGGTTAAATTCCTTTTGAGTGCCCAAAAATTTCTACCATGAAAGTCGTGGATGTACGAGAATGATGTTTCTAGAGAATGATAGTGCTCATAGAATACGCAAGTCTTAGAGTTTTAGTAGATGACGAGGCCCAAATTCTTACTAATATTACTGGCAACATATTACCCGTTGGTAGATCCTCACACCTTTTTTCTGACATTATCATTCAAAAGAAGACAAGAAGAAGACATGCCTAATACAGAACCAACGTCATAATGCACATCTTATCTAGGTGCAAAAATAGACGATGAAACCACAAGTAAAATAAAAAGGACATTGACAGGCAATATCATCAAGGATTATAAAGATGAATTGATGAAAAACAAAGCACCAGCAAACGATATTAGTTCCATCATGGGCTTACCAGCAGATAGAGTCTATGAACCAAATATTATCAGTGATAAATATATGGCGAGGTTGTTAAAAGTTGTGTATGACGCCAAACTGTAATATGTGACATCTTAAAAGAAAATATAATGAATTATTCTACGAGATGTATTCAAAGCAATTTTTTATGATGATAATCAACATAACATTATATCAATAAAATATTTCATATTGCCTTATTTTATTATGTTTCCGTTATATTTAGGGTACGCGAATAATTCAGACGTTTAGAACGAATAATTCAGATGTTTAGAGACATTGGTACTACTATGGGGGTCATTTGTACACACACAATTGCATTATATTTAAAAAAAGTGAATAGAAAATGTTCAAGGAAAGTGTGCACAAACGATAAAGTTATCGTCACGTTGAATGCTAAAAAAGACAAATATTTAACTATGATACAAGAACTAATGGATATCGATCATACAAAACAAAAAATATCTCTTACAGACAAAAATTACAACCTAAAAATCATAAATCATTCTTACAAATCCGAAAACAAAATCTTAACTAATAAAAATAAAAAAATCTTACAAAATAATTCTTACAAAAAAAATTCTTCAAAAACAAAAATACATCCAAAAACCAAGAGTTTGTATTTACAAAATACTTCTTACAAAGCAAAAATAATTCATATAAAACAAAAATAAATCCTAAAAGATCAGATATTGTTCTTACAAAACAAAAATAAATCCTAAGAAATAAATTCCTGTTACAAAACAAAAAATACTTACAAAACAAAAACTATTTCTTACAAACCAAAAATACATCTTAAGCAGTCACAAATTCTTCTTAAAAATTACAAAATACATCTTACAAAATAAAAAAATAATGCTTAATACACAAAAAACATACTAAAAGTCAGAAATTATTCTTGCAAAAACAGAATACTTCCTACAAGAAAATCCTTCTTACAAATAAAAAAAATAATTCTTACAAAACAAAAATAAATCCATAGCAAGCAGAAATTCTTCTTGCAAAATAGAAAATACAAAAATACACCTTAATAAACCAGAGATTGTTCTTACAAAATACAAAATTTTTCTTACAGAATAACGAATACTTCTTACAAAGCAAAAAATAATTATTAAAAAACAAAAATATATCCTGAGAAATCAAAAATTTGAATTACAAAATACAAAATACTGCTTATGAAACAAATAATAATTCTTAGAAAACGAAAATACATCCTATACACTGTCAAACTTTTCTAATAAAAACAAAATACTTGTTAAAAAACGAAAACTACTTCTTACAAAACAAAAAATATTTCTTACAAAACAAAAATACATCGAAAGAACTCACAAATTCTCTCTACAAAACCAAAAATAATTCAGACGAAACAAAAATATATCCCAAACAATCCCAAATTCTTCTTGCAAAGTACAAAATACTTCTTACAAAACAAAAAATAATTCTTTCAAAAAAAAGAACCATTCTGAGAAATCAGAGGTTGTTCTTAAGAACAATCTTAATTTTTACAAAACAAAAGTAGGCCTACATGCTACAAAAATCAGACTGTTCTTACAAAATATATAAAGATTTCTTACAAAACAAAAATAATTCATACAACACAAAGTTACATCCTAAGAAATAAGAGATTGTTCTTAGCAAAAAATAATTCTTGCACAAATACATCCTAAACAGTCACAAACTGTTCTTAAAAACAAAAATACATCCTAAGAAATCACAAATTTTATTAAAAAACAGAAAATAATTCTTACAGAACAAAAATACATCCTAAAAAATCAGATATTGTTTAAAAAAAAAAAAAAATCTAAGAAATCAGAAATCGTGTTTACAAAATACAAAATACTACTTACAAAACAAAATACTTCTTACAAAGAAAGAAATGATTCTTACAAAAAATAAATCCCAAAAAATCATGAATTCTTATTAAAAAATATAAAATAGTTCTTACGAAAAAAAATAATTATAACAAAACAAAAATAGATCCTAAATAATCACAAACTGTTCTTACAATATACAAAATACTGGTAACAAAAAAAATGCTTCTTACCAAATAAAATACATCCTCACAGATGACAAATTCTTCTTACAAAATACTAAATAATTCTTATAAAACAAAAATACATCCTAAGAAATCACATATTCTTATTACAAAATAAAAAAATAATTCTTACAAAACAAAAATACTATCCTAAAAAACCAAAGTGTTCTTACAAAATACGAAATAATTCTTACAAAATAAAAATACATCCTAATAAATCACAGATTCCTTATGCAGAATACAAAATACTTCATACAACACAGAAGATAATTCGTACAAAACAAAACAAAAATTCTTACAAGAAAAAAAAATACATCCTAAGAAATCACAAATTCTTATTATAAAACAATAAGTGTTTCTTATAAAACAAAAAATAATTCTTACAAACAAAATACACCCTAAAAATCAGAGATTGTTCTTACAAAATAAAAAACATCTCTTATAGAGCAAAAAATACATCCTACAAAGCCAAAAATAATTTTTACAAAATAAAGATACTTCCTAAGGAATCAATAGCTTTTATTACAAAATTCTAAATACTTATTACAAAAAAAATATAAAACGAAAATACATCCTAAGCAATCAAAAACTGTTCTTACAAAATACAAAAAACTTGTCACAAAATACTTCTTACTAAATACTTGTTACAAATACTTCTTACAAAACAGAAAGTAATTCTTACAAAACAAAATACATCCAAACTTTACAAGGTTTTTTTTACAAATAAAAATTACTTAAGCGTACTGGCACAGTTGCTAATTTAAAACGAACATAGCTTACGAACGGTTAACATAATGTAACTTATGTAAAACAATATAAGTTTGTTTTAGGTATCTGGGGTGGGACAGGATGGCTGCGGTTTCCCTGATTTTGGCAATATGGCGTCACTTGAGTTATGAAAAAACACCATCTATGATTGTGAATAAATAGATGATACCAGTAGAGATTCTAAAATGAAACTGTTACTAATCCCTTCAGGTCTTAATCTTGATAATATTCCAACTTCGTATGTCTCTAACTCTAAATACTTGAGAATCATTTCATTTTTTTTTATGAATTATTTCACATTTTAAAGAAGAATTTGGGATATCCTAGGATGTACTTTTGATTCGTCAGAATTTTTTTGTAGGAGTTTTGTATGTGTAAGAAAAACTTGTGATTTTGTAGGATGCATTTTGATTTTGTAAGAATTACCTTTTGTTTTATAAGATGTATTTTGCATTTTATAAGAAGAACTTGTGGTTTATTAGGATGTATTTTGTTTTGTAAGAATTTTTTTTAAAATTCAGTAAGAAGTATTTTGTATTTTGTAAGAACAGTTTTAAATTGTTTAGGATGTATTTTTGTTTTATAAGAACTTTATTTTGTCTCGTAAAAAAAACATTTTGTATTTTGTAATAAGAATTAATCATTTTCTAGGATGTATTTTGTTTTCTACAAATTATTAGTTTGCTTTGTAAGAAGAAAAATTTGTTTCTTAAGAAGTATTTTGTATTTTGTAAGAACAGTCTCTGATTTCTTAGGATGTACTTTTGTTTTGTAAGAAGTATTTTACATTTTGTAAGAGGAATTTGTGATTGTTTAATATGTCTTTTTGTTTTGTAAGATTTATTTTTTGTTTTGTAAGAAGTCTTTTTTGTTTTGTAATAAGAATTTGTGATTTCTTGGGATGTATTTTTGTTTTTCAAGAATCAATTTTTTGTTTTGTAAGAAGTAGTTTGTGTTTTGTATGTACAGATTATTATTGTTTAGTGTGTATATTCGTTTTGAAACAATTTTTTCCGTAAGAGGTATTTCGTATTTAGTCACAAGAATTTATGATTTCTTATGATATATTTTGTTTTGTAAGAACTGTTTTCTTTGCTTTTTAAGAAGCATTATCTTGTAAGAAGTATTTTCTATTTTGCAAGAAGAATTTCTGCTTGCTATGGATGTATTTTTGTTTTGTAAGTATTATTTTTTGATTTGTAAGAAGGATTTTTTGTAGGAAGTATTCTGTTTTTGTAAGAATAATTTCTGATTTTTAGTATGATTTTTTTGTATTAAGCATTATTTTTTTATTTTGTAAGATGTATTTTGTAATTTGTAGCAAGAATTTGTGACTGCTTAAGATGTATTTTTGGTTTGTAAGAAATAGTTTTTGTTTTGTAAGTATTTTTTGTTTTGTAGCAAGAATTTATTTCTTAGGTTTTATTTTTGTTTTGTAAGAGCAATATTTGATCTTTTAGGATTTATTTTTGTTTTGTATGAATTATTTTTGCTTTGTAAGAAGTATTTTGTAAATACAAACTCTTGTTTTTTTGATGTATTTTTGTTTTTGAAGAATTTTTTTTTTGTAAGAATTATTTTGTAAGATTTTTTTATTTTTATTAGTTAAGATTTTGTTTTCGGTTTTGTAAGAATGATTTATGATTTTTAGGTTGTAATTTTTGTCTGTAAGAGATATTTTTTGTTTTGTATGATCGATATCCATTAGTTCTTGTATCATAGTTAAATATTTGTCTTTTTTAGCATTCAACGTGACAATAACTTTATCGTTTGTACACACTTTCTTTGAACATTTTCTATTCACTTTTTTTTTAAATATAATGCAACTGTGTGTGTACAAATGAGCCCCATAGTAGTACCTATGTCTCTAAACGTCTGAATTATTCGTTCTAAACGTCTGAATTATTCGCGTACCCTAAATATAACGGAAACATAACAAAGTAAGGCAATATGAAATATTTTATTGAAATAATGTTATGTGGATTATCATCATAAAAAATTGCTTTGAATACATCTCGTAGAATAATTCATTATATTTTCTTTTAAGATGTCACATATTACAGTTTGGCGTCATTTATCTCTGATAATCCTTCGTTTTTGAAATGGTATATGATGAAATAATTTTTTTGTTTTTTTCCTTTTTTTCATTTTAGTTTTTTTTTGGTTTTTACCTTTTTTTTAGCTTTGTAGTTTTTTTCTTTTTTCTTTTTAGTTCTTTTTTGTAGTTTTTACCTTTTTATTTTTTTTTATTTTTTTAGATTTGTTTTTCTCCTTTATTTTTCAGTTTTTTTCCTTTTTTTAGTTTTTTTTCTTTTTTAGTTTTTTTTTTTAGCTTTTTTAGTTTTTTTATTAGTTTTTAGTTTTTTCTTTTTAGTTTTCTTGTAGTTTTTACCTTTTTATTAGTTTTTTTTAGTTTTTAGTTTTTTACCTTTTTTCAGTTTTTTTTTAATTTTTTAGCTTTTTTAGTTTTTTTCAGTTTTTTCTTTTTAGTTTTTTTTTTGTAGTTTTTAACCTAGCCAACTTTCGAACCCAGAACCTCTCGGACCTAGAACCTGGAACATAACTCATTACCAACTCAGCTACTTCGGGCTTGAATACATTCGTTTTTGAATTGGTATATGATGAAATAATTCAGACGTCATATGCGGACAGACAGACAGACAGATACACAACATATAAATGGCGACCGGGACACAGGGACACAACTACAATGGGGACGCCGGGGGGCACAGGGGGAAATATAAATGACGACGGCGACACAGGGAATGTTCGATTAGCAATCACCATCAACAAAGCTCAAGGGCAATCATTAGAATCATGAGGTATAGATCTGAATACGGATTGTTTTTCTCATGGACAATTATATGTTGCATGCTCAAAAGTCGGTAAATCTGACAATCTATTTATATGCACAGACAATGGGACAGCGAAGAATGTTGTATATTTGCATGTTTTACGTAGTTAAAAACATATATATATATATATATATATATCTATCTATATTCACAGGTGGGACACAGGGACACAACTATAATGGCGCGTAGCTAATATGGCGCGTAACGACTTACGCGCGCGAGGGGGCTTGGGGGGGGGCCGAAGTGCCCCACCAACTAGGTGTTGGGTTGGCACAAAGCGCCACCCCAACAGCTAGTCTATATATAAATAAAAATAAGTTGTATGTGTGTTATGTCTGTCTGTCTGTCCGCATATGACGTCTGAATTATTTCATCATATACCTATTCAAAAACGAATGTATTCAAGCCCGAAGTAGCTGAGTTGGTAACGCGTTATGTTCCAGGTTCTAGGTCCAAGAGGTTGCAGGTTCGAACCTTAGCTAGGTAAAAACTACAAAAAAAATAAAAAGAAAAAACTAAAAACTAAAAAAACAAACAAAAAAACTAAAAAAAAGGTAAAAACTACAAAAAAACTAAAAAGAAAAAAAACTAAAAAGTAATAAAAAAACTAAAAAAGCTAAGAAACTAAAAAAACTAAAAAACAAAAAAAAGGAAAAAAGGAAAAAAACTGAAAAATAAAGCAGAAAAACAAAACTAAAAAAAATAAAACTAAAAAAAAACTAAAAAAGTAAAAACTAAAAAAAAACTAAAAAGAAAAAAGAAAAAAACTAAAAAAACTAAAAAAAAGGTAAAAACAAAAAAAACTAAAAAGAAAAAAAGGGGAAAAACACAAAAATTTATTTCATCATATACCAATTCAAAAACGAATGTATATACAGCCCGGGACACAAATGACGACCGGGACACAGGGAATATAAATGGCGACCGGGACACAGGGACACAACTACAACAGGGACGCCGGGGGGCACAGGGGGATATATAAATGACGACGGCGACACAGGGAATGTTCGATTAGCAATTACGATCAACAAAGCTCAAGGGCAATCATTAGTATCATGAGGTATAGATCTAAATACGGATTGTTTTTCCCATGGACAATTATATGTTGCATGTTCAAGAGTTGGTAAACCTGACAATATATTTATATGCACAGACAATGAGCAGCGAAGAATGTTGTATATTCGCAAGTTTTACGTAGTTAAAAACATATATATATATATATATCTATCTATATTCACAGGTGGGACACAGGGACACAACTACAATGGCGCGTAACTAATATGGCGCGTAACAACTAACGCGCGTGGGGGGGGGGGGGGGCTTGGGGGCAAGCCAAGTTCAAATTCACTGCGCCACCACAGGACAAAAATTGTCAGGTGTGGGGTTCGAACCCACGACCCCATATGAGGACCAGATCTTGAGTCGGGCGCCTTAACCACTCGGCCAACCTGACATAATATATATATATATATATATATATATATATATATATATATATATATATATATATATATATATATATATATATATATATATATATATATATATAATGAGTTGTCTGTGTGTGTGTGTGTCTGGGTCTGTCGGGTGACGTCATGTTTGTGTGTCGACTGACGTCATGAAGTTAGTTTTTGTCATTTTGTTATTACGGTGACGTCATTAAAGGTATTTAATATAATCGTTCAAAGACAAATTTTTAATTGTAAGAAGATCGTGGACGGAAAAACATTTAATTGTAAAATGACTATTTTAATTGTAAAATCTTCTATCTATCTATATATATAAAAATAAGTTGTCTGTGTGTGTGTGTGTGTCCAGTGACGTCATGTTTGTCGACTGACGTCATTATAAGGATTGAGCTGTATGCGTCATGAAGTTGTTTGTCGACTGACGTCATGTTTGTCAATCGATGAAATTACATACTGGGACACCGGGACACAAATGACGACCGGGACACAGGGAATATAATTGACGACCGGGAACCTCAAAGAGAAATTGCAGACTGGGACACCCGGACACAAATCACGACCAGGACACAGGTAATATAAATGACGACCAGGACACAGGGACACAACTACAACGGGGACGCCGGGGGCACAGGCGGGATATATAAATCACGACCGGGACACAGGGATTGTTCGAATAGAAATTACAGACCGGGAAACAAATGACGACAGGGACACCGGGAATATAAATGACGACCGGGACACTCAAAGAGAAATTACAAACTGGGAAACCGGGACACAAATGACGACCAGGACATAGGGACACATCATTAGAATAATGAGGTATAGATCTGAATACGGATTGTTTTTCCCACGGACAATTATATGTTGCATGTTCAAGAGTCAGTAAACCTGACAATCTAATTATATGCAACATATATATATATATATCTATCTGTATTCACAGTTGGGACACAGGGACTTAACTACAGTGGCGTGTAACTAATATGGCGCGTAACGACTTACGCGTGCGGGGGGGCTTGGGGAGGGGGGCGCTTAAAAAATTAGTTGTCCCAACTGTGTCCCACCTGTGATTAGATATATATATATATATATATATATATATATATATATATATATATGTTTTTAGCTAAGCAAAACATGCGAATATACAACATTCTTTGCTGTCCCATTGTCTATGCATATAAATAGATTGTCAGGTTTGCTGACTCTTGAACATGCAACATATAATTGTCCATGGGAAAAACAATCCGTATTCAGATTTATACCTCATTATTCTAATGATGTGTCCCTGTTTCCCGGTCGTCATTTATATTCCCTGTGTCCCGGTCGTCATTTGTGTCCCGGTGTCCCAGTTTGTAATTTCTCTTTGAGTGTCCCGGTCGTCATTTATATTCCCTGTGTCCCGGTGTCCCGGTCTGTAATTTCTATTCGAACAATCCCTGTGTCCCAGTCGTCATTTATATATCCCGCCTGTGCCCCCGGCGTCCCTGTTGTAGTTGTGTCCCACTCGTCATTTATATTCCCTGTGTCCCGGTCATGATTTGTGTCCGGGTGTCCCAGTCTGTAATTTCTCTTTGAGGTTCCCGGTCGTCATTTATATTCCCTGTGTCCCGTTCGTCATTTGTGTCCCGGTATGTAATTTCATCAGTTGACAAACATGACGTCAGTCGACAAACAACTTCATGACGCATACAGATCTATCCTTAAAATGACGTCAGTCGAAAACATGACGTCAGTCGACAAACAAACATGACGTCACCCGACATACCCAGACAGACAGACACACACAGACAACTTATTTTTACATATATAGAAGATATATGTATATATATATATATATATATATATATATATATATATATATATATATATATATATATATATATATATATATATATATATATATATATCTGTATTCACAGGTGGGACACTGGGACAAAACTACAATGGCGCGTAACTAATATGGCGCGTAACGACTTACGCGCGCGGGGGGGAGGGGTTGGGGGGTTGGCACGAAGCGCCCCACCAACTAGATGTTGGGGTGGCGCGAGGCGCCAACCCAACAGCTAGTATATATATATATATATATATATATATACTAGCTGTTGGGGTGGCGCTTCGCGCCACCCCAACACCTAGTTGGTGGGGCGCTTCGCGCCCCCCAAGCCCCCCCGCGCGCGTAAGTCGTTAGGCGCCATATTAGTTACGCGCCATTGTAGTTGTGTCCCTGTGTCCCACCTGTGAATATAGATAGATTTATATATGTGTTTCAAACTACGTAAAAATTGCGAATATACAACATTCTTGGCTTTCCCATTGTCTGTCCATATACAAAGCCGTATGTACTAATAATGACTTCATATGCAAACGCTCTTTTTACAAACAAACAAACATGCATACACACAACTCGTTTTTATATAGATAGATAGATAGATAGATACAATACAAATTAACTACGTAAAACTTGTGAATATACAACAGTCTTCGCTGTACCATTGTCTGTGCGTATAAATAGATTGTCAGGTTTACCGACCCTCAAAGATGCAACATACAATTGTACATTGGTAAAGCAATCTGTATTAAGATCTATACCGCATTTTTCTAGTGATTGCCCTTGAGCTTTGTTGATGGTGGTTGCAAATGCTAATCGAATTGGGAATTGCAATCTTTTAAATTGAAAAGGCAGATCTGTTGGAATCATGGGAATGCGAGGAATAAGAACAGCCTCACCCTCAAAAGGCCCTGTCAGGATTGTGGCCTCTATTAGGTTTTCCATTGTTTTTTTTACGGCAAGTCGAGTGCCATTGCAAAGCTTTGGTGGGTTTATATTTCTTAAAAGTATTATTGGTACGCCTATTTTTAGTTGTAGCACGTGTGGTGGAAACCCTGAAAGATCTATGGAATTTAAAAATTCAGATGGATAATTAACCGCTTCATTTGGTTCCAAAACTGTGTCGACTGACTTGTAAAGGACTGCCTGGTCTTGAATCTTGGTCAAAACAATATTGTTGATTTCGTGGACGTCTATATTTTTGGGTGCGAGAATCGCTCTTTCACTTAGCCATTTATTATTTTTATAATTTTTAGAATATTCGGAAATACTTTTTCAATCAATTCATTTTTGGACGTCACTAAATTACAGAAATCAGCAGGTAGTTGTATACGTCCTGAAATTGAGTCTACTGGGAGCTTTCCGTTTCCCATTGCCAGCAATTGATCTGAAAATGTTTGACCAGAGTCATCGTTTTGCAATCGGACACGCATATTTGTAGTTAATTTTAATGTTTTTACGTGTGCCCATAAATTAGAATTTTTCAGGCAAGCATTCATTTCGTCTGCAGGAGTTGATCTAGGTATTATAGGTAATGTTTGCCTGAAATCTCCCGCAAGCAATATTAAGGTGCTGCCAAAGGGTTTCGACTTCCCTCGCAAATCTTTCAAGCATTGATCCAGAGCCTCGAGCGATTTTTTGTGTGCCATTGTGCACTCATCCCAAATAATAAGTTTGCATTGCTGCAATACTTTACCCATCCCAGATGATTTGGAAATATTGCACGTGGGAGTTTCTGTAGAATGCAAGTTCAGAGGCAATTTCAAAGCGGAATGAGCAGTTCTTCCACCAGGCAGCAATGTTGCGGCTATTCCGGACGACGCAATTGCCAACGCTATATCATTTTTAGATCGAATTGATGCCAGAATCAGTTTTATCACAAACGTTTTACCAGTACCTCCTGGCGCATCCAAAAAGAAAATTTCTCCAACGTTGTTATCGACACAATGCATTATCGTATCATAAATGTCTTTTTGTTCCGACGTTAACTTGGAAATGTTATTTTGTACATACGACAATAGATCACTCGTACTGTAACTTTGTTCACGATCCAATTCTACACATGTCGAAACAGCAGCGATACGGTTAGGTGAAGGCATTCCCAAATCCTGAAGAGGTTTGTTTGCCATACTTATGCACAAATCTTCTATAACAACTAAAGTGTAGTTATAAATTTCTGATGTAAAATCAAAAGTCATGTCTGACGTCTCTAACTGTTTTCGATGAAGTATATCTTCGGACATTTTTGACTTATATTTTTCCCATAACTCTGTAGGAGCTGATGGAGAGCAAGTTGTTAAAATGATGCCAAACAATGCACGAATTTGACTTGGGGTTGACGTTTCGCACGCGTCATTGATGCAGTTATCCCAGTGTTGGTCATTCTCCAATAAATTCAGAGCTTGGCATGCAATACGGTAAGTGTCATGTATAGTACCATTTACAGTCCTCAAATACTCAAAGGATGTCGGACCGGGTACATTCACCAAAAGCAGGCGTAGAAAGAAGCATTCATGTTGATTGGGGTGAACGGTGTAGAGTCTTCCTATCGTGGTATCTTTGAAGATGGTAGGTTGGCCGTCGACTGACTTACCCTGTTTTCGACGTTCAAATACTTTATTTTTAGTATTCCACGTGTAATACGAAGGCACTTCAGTATACAGCAGTTTTTTTGCAAAAGAATCATTTTTGCAAAGCGAAAAAAAAGCTGTTAATGTTGTATCCGGTGGATTCAGGACTCTTTGTTGCACGTTGGTTTCCGTGAAATAAACACGTTGACCATTCTGTAAATGTACCGCTAAGTGAACAACAGCTGGACTACGTTCATGTATCGGAAATGAAAGAATTCGCCAAACAGCTTCATTACTGCTTATGTATCTTCCAGCCTGATATTCTACGATTTCATCGAAATCTTTGATTTCGGACTGCAAGCCAAAAACTGCCATGTCACTGCCTTTGTTGACGTATTTACATATGTATTTGATTGCCTTTACGGAGTTACAGTATTCAACGTTTATGTGTGCATTAAAGGTTTTTGATAATAATGGGGAATATGGAACAACCCACTGGTTATCTACTTCGATGGTGGTACCGTTACGCTTCTTTATTATTGCTGTTTTACCGCCATCTTCAGTAGATCTTCTTCTATATTGTGGGTAACCATCATTGCCAGTAATTGTTTTGGGTACTAAAAGTCGAGGATATTGCTTTGTGCACCTTCCTTTGGCCATGCATGGTGAATTTTCGTTCAGTGCACCGCAAGGTCCATGTATCATATTTTTTACAATAATATCATGTAACCCATTATCGACATTTTTATCAGGTATTTCAGCGAAAATCACATCATCAATTTCGTTTGAAGTAATTTTTTTATGTAGCCAGATTAGTATATGTGCGTGTGGCAAACCTCGTTTTTGCCATTCCACTGAGTACATCCAGCATCGCACTGACCCAAACACTTCATGTTTTACAAGGTAGTTTATCAGTGATTTCAACTTTTGCCGGAAGACACGTGCCGTAATGTCATGCCTATGAACCGCCGATTGTCCTTGAAGTAAAAGCTGCAGTATCTCGTCCCAAGATTGATTACATGTAAATGTAATAAATAAATCTGGACGACCATAGAGACGAACATACGCAATAGCATCTTGAGCATATTCATGCATATGACGGGGACTGCCAGCATATGACGAAGGTAAAATTGTTAATCTTCCAACGTTTGTGGTATTACCGTCATTTATAACTGCATCTCGCAAATGAATGTATTGTTCAGAGCGGAGCTTGGTCTGATTCAGGCGGATATATAGCAAACGTTCTGATTCAATTTTAGCATACATATCCACGACAAATTGGTGAAACAATTCACGGCATTTTAAAATATAATTTTCTTCATCCTGCCGAATCATTAGTCTATTGGAATAATAATGCATTGCACTGCATTTCTTATTCATTTCTTTGTTAGTGGCTGGATTCATCAATTTAATATTAAAGTGATAGCCGTCGGCTCCATCCCAAAAAATGATAGGATATTGTAGGGCATCGTAGCATCGATGAGTTTCAGCAATTCTTAACAACTGAGCGTTTCGCTTATGTAGAATAATATATCGAGGTAAAAACTGATCACCGACCATAACGATTGCCACTTCGTCGATAGTCGGAGCATTGTATCTACGCACATGTTGGCCAGGAGGCGTTTTGTCAGCGGAAATAACAATTCTATGAGTATCAGTAGGCATCAAATCGATGGCTGTTTTGAACAGACGCACTAAATTATTATTTTCGTGGAAAAGATGTTGCAATTGGGAAACGATTGTCCTTTCAACGTTGGGAGAAATTTCGCAACGTGCATTCAATTCAGAATTTCTATCACTGATGAAGTACAATTGTAAAAATTTATGATTCTCGCCTGAGAATAGTAGAAGGGACCCTGCTTTATGATAAATTTGCCCTTTTACTTTGAAAGTAGACATAAATTGATCTGGATTTTCGATTTGGGCTCCAAACGACGTCATTTGGAAACAGAGTTGTATTGTCTGATTTTTGACAAAAAACGCTTAGATTCTGACGTAGTTCCAGTAAGGAAAGTCTTCAATGGCTCTGGTGGTGCAGCCAATAGAGGAAGTTTAACTTTTCCTGAGGCGCAACACATTCCCATTGTTTCACCATTGAATTTCAAGGCCTTGCAATAGGGACAAATTTTAGACATTGTCCCGATTTGAACACATCTACTCAAGCTATAATCATCGACTGGGTTGTACCTGAATGCCAGGCGATAACTTTCAGATTGCTCTGATTCCTCGGCACGCTTTCTTTTCTTACTTTCTCTATCAGCAGCAAGCCTGATTTCTTGCTGTTCTTGTGATTCCTCGGCACGCTTTCTTTTCTTACTTTATCTATCAGCAGCAAGCCTGATTTCTTGCTGTTCTTGTAATTCCTCGGCACGCCTTCTTTTTTCACATTCTCTTTTAGCAGCAAGTCTGCTTCTGCGTTGCTCTGGTAGTTCCTCGGCATGCTTTCTGTTCTTTCTTTCTCTATCAGCCTCAAGCCTGTTTCCCTGCTGGTCTTTTGATTTCTCGGCACGCCTTCTTTTTTCACTTTCTCTTTTAGCAGCAAGTCTGCTTCTGCGTTGCTCTGGTAGTTCCTCGGCATGCTTTCTGTTCTTTCTTTCTCTATCAGCCTCAAGCCTGTTTCCCTGCTGGTCTTTTGATTCCTCGGCACGCCTTCTTTTTTCACTTTCTCTTTTAGCAGCAAGTCTGCTTTCGCGTTGCTCTGGTAGTTCCTCGGCACGCTTTCTTTTCTGACTTTCTCTATCAGCAGCAAGTTTTTTGGCATAGACTCTTTGAGCATCTTCATCAGTCATTGTAAACTTAAACATTAATAGATTTCTACGCGAACATATGTCTTATATAACTTGAATGACGTCACCTTCAAAGCAAAAATGACGGCAACTAATTTCATGACGTCAGCCGAAACATGACGTCACCTGATCCATAGATCCACAGACAGACAGTTGCCTGGTAGTTCGCGCCACCCCAACACCTAGTTATTGGGGGCGCTTTGCGCCCCCCCCCCCCCCAAGCCCCCCCGCGCGCGTAAATCGTTACGCGCCATAATAGTTACGCGCCATTGTAGTTGTGTCCCTATGTCCCACCTGTGAATATAGATATATATATATATATATATATGGTTTTAACTACGTAAAACTTGCGAATATACAACATTCTTTGCTGTCCCATTGTCTTTGCATATAAATAGATTGTCAGGTTTACCGACTCTTGAACATGCAACATATAATGGTCCATGGGAAAACAATCTGTATTCAGATCTATACCTCATGATTCTAATGATTGCCCTTGAGCTTTGTTGCTGGTGATTGCTAATCGACCATTCCCTGTCCCGGTGTCCCGGTCGTCATTTATATCCCCCTGTTTCCCCCGGTGTCCCCGTTGTAGTTGTGTCCCTGTGTCCCGGTCGTCATTTATATTCCCTGTGTCCTGGTCGTCATTTGTATCCCGGTGTCCCGGTCTGTATATACATTCGTTTTTTAGTTTTGTTTTTCTCCTTTATTTTTTTCCTTTTTTTTTCTTTTTTAGTTTATTTAGATTTTTAGTTTTTTTATTAGTTTTTAGTTTTTTTTTTCTTTTTAGTTTTTTTGTAGTTTTTACCTTCTTTTTAGTTTTGTTAGTTTTTTTTTTTACTATGTCCTGGTCGTCATTTATACTCCCTGTGTCCCGGTGCTTTGTTGATTGCTAATCGAACATTCCTTTTGTCCTTTTTTTCTTTTTAGTTTTTTATTGGTTTTTACCTTTATTTTAGCTTATTTTTCAGTTTTTTCCTTTTTTTTAGTTTTTTTTTTATTTTTTATTTTTTTTAGGTTTTTAACTTTTTTTAGTTTTTTTAGTTTTTTAGCTTTTTTACTTTTTTTATTAGTTTTTAGTTTTTTTTGTAGTTTTTGCTTTTTTTTAAGTTTTGTTTTTCTCCTTTATTTTTTTCCTTTTTTTTTCTTTTTTAGTTTATTTAGATTTTTAGATTTTTTAGTTCTTTTATTAGTTTTTAGTTTTTTTTTCTTTTTAGTTTTTTTGTAGTTTTTACCTTCTTTTTAGTTTTGTTAGTTTTTTTTTTTACTTATGTCCTGGTCGTCATTTATACTCCCTGTGTCCCGGTGCTTTGTTGATTGCTAATCGAACATTCCTTTTGTCCTGGTTGCTTTCTCTTTGAGTGTCGTCATTTATTTTTTTCTTTTTTAGTTCTTTTAGTTTTTACCTTTGTTAGTTTTTTTTAGTTTTTTAGATGAAAATTTTTTTTAGTTTTTTCCTTTTTTCTTTTTAGTTTTTTATTTGTTTTTACCTTTATTTTAGCTTATTTTTCAGTTTTTTCCTTTTTTTTAGTTTTTTTTTTATTTTTTATTTTTTTAGTTTTTTACCTTTTTTTAGTTTTTTTAGTTTTTTTAGTTTTTTAGCTTTTTTACTTTTTTTATTAGTTTTTAGTTTTTTTTGTAGTTTTTGCCTTTTTTTTAGTTTTTTCAGTTTTTTTTAGTTTTTTATTGGTTTTTACCTTTATTTTAGCTTATTTTTCAGTTTTTTCCTTTTTTTTTAGTTTTTTTTTAGTTTTTAGTTTTTTTAGTTTTTTAACTTTTTTTAGTTTTTTAGTTTTTTTAGTTTTTTAGCTTTTTTATTTTTTTTTATTAGTTTTTAGTTTTTTTTTGTAGTTTTTGCCTTTTTTTAGTTTTTTTAGTTTTTTAGCTTTTTTATTAGTTTTTAGTTTTTTTTGTAGTTTTTGCCTTTTTTAGTTTTTTTAGTTTTTTAGCTTTTTTATTTTTTTTATTAGTTTTTAGTTTTTTTTTGTAGTTTTTGCCTTTTTTTTAGTTTTTTCAGTTTTGACGTCACCTGATCCAGTTTTTTCAGGTGAAGTCACCTGATCCATCCACAGATCCACAAACAGACAACTTATTTTTATATATTTAGATATATAGATTTTTATATATATAGATACAGTTTCTTCTTTAGTTTTTTTTTTCTTTTTTAGTTTTTTCGTTTTTTAGTTTCTTCTTTTTATTGATTTGTTTTCTTCAATTTGTCAATGTTCATTCTAACATTGACACTTGGAAAAATCTTTACGTGCCAAGCATGCTAAAGCTCCAACAATTTATATTAAACCTCAAATTTGGGGTATCTGTTTTAAGGTTTTCGAATTACTTTAATCTATTGTCAAAATATATTGAAATATTTGTGCAATTCCCAGTTTTTTTTTTTTAGTTTTTTCTTTTTTTTTAGTTTTTTAGCTTTTTTAGTTTTTTTTTAGTTTTTATCTTTTTTATTTTTTTAGGTTTTTTCTTTTTAGGTTTTTTCTTTTTTAATTTTTTTAATTTTTAATTTTTAGTTTTTTCTTTTTAGTTTTTTTTTTTAGTTATTCCATTTTTCTTTTTTCGAATTACTTTAATCTATTGTCAAAATATTTCGAAATATTTATGCAATTTCCAGTTTTTACATTCTAGTTTGTTTTCTTTTTTATATATAGAAGATATAATCTGGCGTAACGGACAGACAACTTATTTTTATATATATAGATATATATATATATATATATATATATATATATATATATATATATATATATATATATATATATATATATATATATATATATATATATATATATATATATATATATTTATATATATATGTATATATACTAGCTGTTGGGGTGGCGCTTCGCAACACCCTAACACCGAGCTGGTGGGGGCGCTTCGCATACCCCCCCCCCAAGCCCCCCCGCGCGTGCAAGTCGTTACGCGCCATATTAGTTACGCGCCATATATATATATATATATATATATATATATATATATATATATATATATATATATATATATATATATATATATATATATATATATATATATATATATATTTTTAACTACGTAAAACTTGCGAATGTACAACATTCTTGGCTGTCCCATTAACTGTGCATATAAATAGATTGTCAGGTTTACCGACTCTTGAGCATGCAACATATAATTGTCGATGGGAAAAAACAATCTGTATTCAGATCTATACCTCATTATTCTTATGATTGCCCTTGAGCTTTGTTGATGGTGATTACTAATTGAACGTTCCCTGTGTCCCTGTCGTCATTTATATATCCCTCTGTGCCCACTGGTGTCTCCTTTGTTGTTGTTTCCTTGTGTCCCGGTCGTCATTTGTGTCCCGGTGTCCCAGTCTGTAATTTCTCTTTGAGTGTCGCGGTCGTCATTTATATTCCCTGTGTCGCGGTGTCCCGGTCGTCATTGTGTTCCGGTGTCCTGGTCTGTAATTTCTCTTTGAGTGTCCTGGTCGTCATTTATATTCCCTGTGTCCCGGTGCTTTGTTGATGGTGATTGCTAATCGAACATTCCTTGTGTCCCGGTCGCTTTCTCTTTGAGTGTCCCGGTCGTCATTTATATTCCCTATGTCCCGGTCGTCATTTGCGTCCCGATGTCCCGGTGTGTAATTTCGTCAATCAACAAACATGACGTCAGTCGACAGAGAAACATGACGTCACCTGACAGACACACAGACAGACAACTTATTTTTATATATATAATATATATACTAGCTGTTGGGGTGGCGCTTCGCGTCACCCCAACACCTAGTTTGTGGGGCGCTTCGCGCCCCCCAAGCCCCCCCGCGTGCGTAAGTCGTTACGCGC
>NC_088883.1:3589218-3615755 GCF_032884065.1 Artemia franciscana
CAAAAACTACAAAAAAAAATAAAAACTAATAAAAAAAATAAAAAAGCTAAAAAACTAAAAAAACTATAAAGGTAAAAACCAATAAAAAACTAAAAAAAAAACTGAAAAAACTAAAAAAAGGCAAAAACTACAAAAAAAACTAAAAACTAATAAAAAAAGTAAAAAAGCTAAAAAACTAAAAAAACTAAAAAAAGGTAAAAAACTAAAAAAAATAAAAAATAAAAAAAACTAAAAAAAAGGAAAAAACTGAAAAATAAGCTAAAATAAAGGTAAAAACCAATAAAAAACTAAAAAAAAAAGGAAAAAAACTAATAAATGACGACACTCAAAGAGAAAAAAAAGGCAAAAACTACAAAAAAAACTAAAAACTAATAAAAAAAATAAAAAAGCTAAAAAACTAAAAAAACTAAAAAAAGGCAAAAACTACAAAAAAAACTAAAAACTAATAAAAAAGCTAAAAAACTAAAAAAACTAAAAAAAAGGCAAAAACTACAAAAAAACTAAAAACTAATAAAAAAAATAAAAAAGCTAAAAAACTAAAAAAAACTAAAAAAACTAAAAAAAGGTAAAAAACTAAAAAAACTAAAAACTAAAAAAAACTAAAAAAGGTAAAAACTAAAAGAACTAAAAAAGAAAAAAATAAATGACGACACTCAAAGAGAAAGCGACCAGGACAAAAGGAATGTTCGATTAGCAATCAACAAAGCACCGGGACACAGGGAGTATAAATGACGACCCGGGGGAAACAGGGGGATATAAATGACGACCGGGACAAAAAAACTAAAAAGAAAAAAAAACTAAAAACTAATAAAAAAACTAAAAAATCTAAAAATCTAAATAAGCTAAAAAAGAAAAAAAAAGGAAAAAAATAAAGGAGAAAAACAAAACTAAAAAACGAATGTATATACAGACCGGGACACCGGGATACAAATGACGACCGGGACCCGGGACACAGGGAATATAAATGACGACCGGGACACAGGGACACAACTCCGGTACACCGGGATACAAATGACGACCGGGACACAGGGAATATAAATGACGACCGGGACACAGGGACACAACTACAACGGGGACACCGGGGGAAACAGGGGGATATAAATGACGACCGGGACAAAAAAACTAAAAAGAAAAAAAAACTAAAAACTAATAAAAAAACTAAAAAATCTAAAAATCTAAATAAGCTAAAAAAGAAAAAAAAAGGAAAAAAATAAAGGAGAAAAACAAAACTAAAAAACGAATGTATATACAGACCGGGACACCGGGATACAAATGACGACCGGGACCCGGGACACAGGGAATATAAATGACGACCGGGACACAGGGACACAACTACAACGGGGACACCGGGGGAAACAGGGGGATGTAAATGACGACCGGGACACCGGGACAGGGAATGGTCGATTAGCAATCACCATCAACAAAGCTCAAGGGCAATCATTAGAATCATGAGGTATAGATCTGAATACAGATTGTTTTCCCATGGACCATTATATGTTGCATGTTCAAGAGTCGGTAAACCTGACAATCTATTTATATGCAAAGACAATGGGACAGCAAAGAATGTTGTATATTCGCAAGTTTTACGTAGTTAAAACCATATATATATATCTATCTATATTCACAGGTGGGACATAGGGACACAACTACAATGGCGCGTAACTATTATGGCGCGTAACGACTTACGCGCGCGGGGGGGCTTGGGGGGGGCGCGAAGCGCCCCCACCAACTAGGTGTTGGGGTGGCGCGAAGCGCCACCCCAACAGCTAGTATATATATATATATATATATATATATATATATATCTATATATATAAAAATAAGTTGTCTGTCTGTCTGTGGATGTGTGGATGGATGTGTCAGGTGACGTCACCTGAAAAAACTGGATTAGGTGACGTCAAAACTGAAAAAACTAAAAAAAGGCAAAAACTACAAAAAAAACTAAAAACTAATAAAAAAAATAAAAAAGCTAAAAAACTAAAAAAACTATAAAGGTAAAAACCAATAAAAAACTAAAAAAAAACTGAAAAAACTAAAAAAAGGCAAAAACTACAAAAAAAAACTAAAAACTAATAAAAAAAGTAAAAAAGCTAAAAAACTAAAAAAACTAAAAAAAACTAAAAAAAGGTAAAAAACTAAAAAAAATAAAAAATAAAAAAAAACTAAAAAAAAGGAAAAAACTGAAAAATAAGCTAAAATAAAGGTAAAAACCAATAAAAAACTAAAAAAAAAGGAAAAAACTAATAAATGACGACACTCAAAGAGAAAGCGACCAGGACAAAAGGAATGTTCGATTAGCAATCAACAAAGCACCGGGACACAGGGAGTATAAATGACGACCAGGACATGAGTAAAAAAAAAAAAACTATCTATATATATAAAAATAAGTTGTCTGTGGATCTGTGGATCGTGGATCAGGTGACGTCACCTGAAAAAACTGGATCAGGTGACGTCAAAACTGAAAAAACTAAAAAAAGGCAAAAACTACAAAAAAAACTAAAAACTAATAAAAAAAATAAAAAAGCTAAAAAACTAAAAAAACTAAAAAAAGGCAAAAACTACAAAAAAAACTAAAAACTAATAAAAAAGCTAAAAAACTAAAAAAACTAAAAAAAAGGCAAAAACTACAAAAAAACTAAAAACTAATAAAAAAAATAAAAAAGCTAAAAAACTAAAAAAACTAAAAAAACTAAAAAAAGGTAAAAAACTAAAAAAACTAAAAACTAAAAAAAAACTAAAAAAGGTAAAAACTAAAAGAACTAAAAAAGAAAAAAATAAATGACGACACACAAAGAGAAAGCGACCAGGACAAAAGGAATGTTCGATTAGCAATCAACAAAGCACCGGGACACAGGGAGTATAAATGACGACCAGGACACAAGTAAAAAAAAAAATTAACAAAACTAAAAAGAAGGTAAAAACTACAAAAAAACTAAAAAGAAAAAAAAACTAAAAACTAATAAAAAAACTAAAAAATCTAAAAATCTAAATAAACTAAAAAAGAAAAAAAAAGGAAAAAAATAAAGGAGAAAAACAAAACTAAAAAACGAATGTATATACAGACCGGGATACAAATGACGACCGGGACACAGGGAATATAAATAACGACCGGGACACAGGGACACAACTACAACGGGGACACCGGGGGAAACAGGGGGATATAAATGACGACCGGGACAAAAAAACTAAAAAGAAATAAAAACTAAAAACTAATAAAAAAAACTAAAAAATCTAAAAATCTAAATAAGCTAAAAAAGAAAAAAAAAGGAAAAAAATAAAGGAGAAAAACAAAACTAAAAAACGAATGTATATACAGACCGGGACACCGGGATACAAATGATGACCGGGACCCGGGACACAGGGAATATAAATGACGACCGGGACACAGGGACACAACTACAACGGGGACACCGGGGGAAACAGGGGGATGTAAATGACGACCGGGACACCGGGACAGGGAATGGTCGATTAGCAATCACCATCAACAAAGCTCAAGGGCAATCATTAGAATCATGAGGTATAGATCTGAATACAGATTGTTTTCCCATGGACCATTATATGTTGCATGTTCAAGAGTCGGTAAACCTGACAATCTATTTATATGCAAAGACAATGGGACAGCAAAGAATGTTGTATATTCGCAAGTTTTACGTAGTTAAAACCATATATATATATATATATATCTATATTCACAGGTGGGACATAGGGACACAACTACAATGGCGCGTAACTATTATGGCGCGTAACGACTTACGCGCGCGGGGGGGCTTGGGGGGGGCGCGAAGCGCCCCCACCAACTAGGTGTTGGGGTGGCGCGAAGCGCCACCCCAACAGCTAGTATATATATATAAATAAGTTGTCTGTGTGTGTCTGTCTGTCTGGGTATGTCGGGTGACGTCATGTTTGTGTGTCGACTGACGTCATGTTTTCGACTGACGTCATTTTAAGGATTGATCTGTATGCGTCATGAAGTTGTTTGTCGACTGACGTCATGTTTGTCAACTGATGAAATTACATACCGGGACACAAATGACGACCGGGACACAGGGAATATAAACGACGACCGGGAACCTCAAGGAGAAATTACAGACTGGGACACCCTGACACAAATCATGACCGGGACACAGGGAATATAAATGACGACCGGGACACAGGGACACAACTACAACAGGGACGCCGGGGGCACAGGCGGGATATATAAATGACGACCGGGACACAGGGATTGTTCGAATCGAAGTTACAGACCGGGACACCGGGACACAGGGAATATAAATGACGACCGGGACACTCAAAGAGAAAATACAAACTGGGACATCGGGACATTAATGACGACCGGGACACAGGGAATATAAATGACGACCGGGAAACAGGGACACATCATTAGAATAATGAGGTATAGATCTGAATACGGATTGTTTTTCCCATGGACAATTATATGTTGCATGTTCAAGAGTCAGTAAACCTGACAATCTATTTATATGCATAGACTATTGAATGACTAACACTTTACGCTAAGAGGTGAAAACAATACAGGGATTAGTTTATTGTGATTATCCATAAACCAGACCTAATTTTTATAATGGCTTTCTAATAGAATGAAAAAGAATGACTACTAAAACCCTCACTGTTTACTCTAAAAGGTGAAAGCAAGACCACAGGATTTTTTGAGATGTTTAATAGCCAGAATTTAGTTTTTCGTAATGACATTCTAATACCATCTAAAAGAACCCCTATTGAAAGCCTAGCTGTTTACTCTAGGATATGAAGGCAAGGCCAGAGGAGTTTTTCTAGATTTTTCAAGGATTAGAGTTTATGTTTCTTAATGCCATTCCAACAGCATGGAAAAGAACGATTATTAAATGCCTTGTTGTTTCAGGTAACAGGTCAAGCCAAGATTAGAGTATTGTTTTTAGATTCCTTGTAGGATACAGTTTTTTTTATTCTGAATGACACTCTAATACCATGTGAAAGAACAACTCTTAAATGCCAAGCTGTTTATGCTAATAGGGGGACACCAAGGCCAGAGAAATTTTTTAGATTTTTCTTAGGCCTGAGTTTATTTTTAAGGATATTCTAATAACAGGGAAAAGAACGAGGGTTGAATACGAAGTTGTCTACGCTAAGCGTTGAAACCACTCAAAGAGGAGTTTTTGAGATTTTTGTAGGTAAGAAATTTTTTTCTTAATGACATTCTAATACCATGGGTAAAAACGACTTTGGAATGCCCAGCTTTTTAGACTAAGAGGTGAAACCAAGACCAGAAGATTTTTGGAGATTATTCAAAGGTTAAGAGTTCATTTTTCTGAATGACGTTCTAATAGCATGGAAAAGAACTACTGCTGAAAGGCATTAAGAAAAACAAACTCTGACCTACAAAAATCTTGAAAGAATGTGCTCATCCATCACAGGCTTATGAATTTTTCTATTTAAGTAAAAGGAGATCGAGGTTAGAAAAAACAGGATGAAAAAGTGTGTTTTCACAGATATTCTTGATGGTAGTGAGTCACTGACGTCAGAGAACTCTGTGGAGATTTGTTTTAGAAACAGCGAAGTTTCTCAGAGGCAAATTAATGATCTCATGTTGGACTACATAATTGAAAAATGTGGCCTCTTGTGACCGTGGAGAAAAAAGGCTTTCAAAAACCTTATGCAAGGCTTGGCTCCTTATGCAAAAATTACAGGTCGAGACACCCTTTCTATTCATTTAGACAAGTTCCTGAAGATGATGACAATTCTGAAAAAAAAATTGCTGACTTAGATTATGTATGCACTACAGCAGATATATTGACTGTAAATCTTAAAAGTTTCATTGGCGTTACTGTACACTGGTGAAACGAACGATGACCTTAGCCAAGGGTCAGCTGCAATCAATTGTCAAAGATTCGAAGGCAGACATGATTATTTCTTTTTGTGTCGATCCTCTTAACAATATTCTCAAACTATGTTGCCTCTTGTTCACCAAAATTGCAGAAACTGACTGACAATGGCAGTAATTTTGTGAAAGCTTTTAGGGAATTTGCATATTCAGTCAGCCTGACTGACACTATACCTAATAGAAATGATGATGATGGAAATTTTTAAGGCGGAAACGACACCTCCATGATTGTTTCAGCTTGAAATTTTCTTGTAGACAGAAAAATGAATTGAAACAGAACAACATAGAAATGAATTCTACTTATCCCCTCAGTCGCTTGTTGCTGGTAATAATAGTGAAACAGCCATTGCAAATGTGCCGTGTAAAATCCTGTACATTGCTTCATCGGGGAAGTTTCAGACACTGTGGAATGCGACGAGACAATGCTCAAAAGCCTCAGATAAGTCCAAAATTTAATGTTAAAGCAGCAGATTATTCACAATGCAACCCGTTGGAATTATTGACATGATACTTCGTATTGCTGTAGAAAAAAGATTGTTGAAGCATGGGACCAGATTGGTCAGGTTTACACCAAACTACACCTACCAAAGTTGAATGTGCTTGAGCTTGAATTTCTCGAGGAGTGTGCAAAGGTAACTCAGCCTGTCACAAGGAAACTTTATCAACTACAAGGGGAAAAGAACTGTTTTCTTGGAACGCTGTTGCCTACTTTGATGGTACAGAGAAAGAAAATAATTGGCATGAAACAAAAACACTTTATCATGCACGCATAAGCTCTTGTGGATGCGACCTTGGATGGTCTGGGGAACCGGTTTGTACATGCCTTTACAATTCAGCAAAGTTAACCTAGTTTTAATGACCATCAACAAAGCTCAAGATTAATCATTAACAAAATGCGGTATAGATCTTAACACAGATAGTTTTTGTACGTTGCATGTTCGAGGGTCGGTAAACCTGACAATCTATTTATATGCACCAACAATGGGACAGCGAAGAATGTTGTATATTCGCAAGTTTTACGTAGTTAATTTGTATTGAATATGTATATCTATCTATCTATCTATCTATATAAAAATTAGCTATTGGGGTGGCACTTCGCGCCACCCCAACACCTAGTTGGTGCACTAGCATCGAGGTTGTTAAAGACTTCACCTACCTGGGCTCCGTAATTTCTTCAAATGGCTCACTTCTCCCCGAGCTGCAGGTGAGATTATCTAAAGCGTCTTCTGTCATGGGTAGACTGAATCTTCACCTCTGGCGAAAACCAAACATCAGTCGCATAACCAAACTGCGGATCTTCAACGCTCTAGTCGGCTCTGTGATGCTTTACGGAGCTGAGACATGGCAAGCATCAGCTGCAACCCTCAAGAAAATAGACGTATTTCATGCAAAGAGCCTGAGGAGGATTGAGGGCCTACGATGGTCCGACTTCGTCAGCAATGAAAAGCTTCTGCAGCTCACAGAGCAGTCTTGGTTTTCGACTCAAGCAGCCGAGCGAACCTTACGATGGTTCGGGCATCTGCTTCGAATGCCACCACATCTACCCGCAAAGATGATCTATGACTTCGACCCTATCAAAGTTGGTTGGAAGCGACCTCGCGGCCGACCGAAGAAACGTTGGTCCGACAGCCTGTCCGAGTTCTTGACGATGGCAAACATCAGACAGTGCGAAGAGCAAATACTCGCCATGGACCGAAGTGGGTGGAAGAGGCAGACGTCACTCTCTACGCCGAGCAGTGCCCGGCAGGAGACTTAAGTCAGTCAAGTAGCTTGAAAACATCGAAAAGGGTGAAGTCAAGTTGTACTAGAAGCAAATATCTTTAAGAAAAACTTTTCAAGATTTTATTTCAAGCTACAGACCGAGATGCAACGGTGAATCAACCTAGAAATCCCGTTATTGGATATAGATAAAAGTATATCTCGAAGTTTTGCAAAGTTCGGGAAAATAAAGTGAATTGAACCTCTATTTAAGATGTTTAAAAAATGTTCACTTCATGTCAATCTCGACGCGTTAAACACAGAGTAAAATTCTTTCTCCTTTTATAATAAGTAAGGCGGATATATGTGTCTATCTGCCAATTTGAAAGATGGAGCTGAAAATCCTTCCTTTTAACTTTTGCCGATTGTTACTTAGTTTATATCAATTGTTCCTCTGTTTATGATGTTTATAGGATGCTCATGTTTGATCGTGACAGGTTAAACACAGATACGAGACGTCTTCCATTTATAATAAGTGAGGCAGATCTAGTTGTTGATCAATATGTAGTTAACTTTTGAAAATTTATCATCAATTTAACGAAAAAGCATACAGTCCTTCCTTACGATATCTGCTGTGTTTTATGCTGACATTACCGTGTCTACCTCATTCCAGTCCTTGAGTAGAGTGACAGTTTTCTTAAATAAAAATAATGAAAATCTCACTCTGCAACAGACTCAATCCAAAAACTGTTTTTAATCTTATGTATGTTAGAAGAGCGATTCCTGACCCGAGTTCTTTGGAACCGTTGTATGGAAAGCAAGAAATAGAAAAAAGCAAACTCACAACCTCCAAATTGATTATGTTTGCTTCACTTTATAAATATCCAATATGTTTTGTCTTATATCTGGATAAAAAGTAAGTTTTAAATTAAGTCTGAAACCGATAACTCTTTGAGTTGTTATATAGTTTTTTCTACATAAAAATGCAATCTTTACTCGCTTTTTTTCTTCAAAGTATCCTAAATTACATCCAAATCAATGAAAAATTAAAAACAAACTAAGGTGCACCTTTGAACTAAAGCAAATGCACCCCATAAATAATATGTTTATGATTTGTGTCATTCCTCCATATTCTCGGCGATATTTGTTTTAAAAAAAGTGAATGAAGATGAATTCAACGGTTCATTTTTTGTTTTCGTGAGAACAAAGTGTTATCGAACCAACTTGATTTTTGGTAATGCATGGCTATTTATGCTGCAAAAGCAAAAAAGGGGTTCATAATCATTAAAATTTAGAAAAGAGAAGGGGTTTCAAATCTTTTTTAGAAAGATACAAAAAAGCGAACTCTAGAATTTTGAGGTATTTTTTAATGATATCAAATAAAAAAAAAAATGTTTTTCAAAGTGTGAAGGCGAAAACTACCCACCCCCCTTTCTTCGAAGTGCTGCTGCTGACAACGATGCCTCTAAAAGAGACCTCCTATCAAAAGTAACCTTTTACGAGTTTGGATGTTACAAAATTCTTTGGTTTGGTGGCAGCCCTGACTAGCAGTTGCAGCCCTTTTTACCTTTACCAATAAATTGAAATAGAAATCCATATAATATATAGGATTAACATTTTTCGGTAACTCTTCAATAGTTAATATTAGCAACATTGATTAAAAGTTTTTTCCGCCATTAAACAATCTTGTGGATAAACAAGTCGGATTATCCATGAAGTAAGTACATGAACTAAGATATTCCTGTAATATTACGGTTGCAACCCAACTCAATAGATTGTTATTTATATTGTTAAATGTTTCTCATGAATGCAGGTTCTAAAAACGGCAAAATCTAAGTAAAAACACAGCTTTGAAATTGAGAATTGTTTTAAAATTTTGCCATACATGGTTCTATTTGCGAAAATTCTATATTCGTATGTTAAAATGTCAAATATATAATTCTTATAAACGTTAGCTCTCCCCTGAACCGTAGATTACGCTTTGTAGTTTATCGTATTTTTTATCGTGGTTTAAGCTTTTTGCGTTTCGTGTTGCTTATTCATTCGTAATTTATGAATTTTGTTCATTCGGAGTATAAACAAACTAATTATTGATATTTTCCAAAATATTTTTGCAAAATATGAAAAGCTAACAGTATATTGAAAACAAGGCGAGCATGGGTTTTCTAGTCATTGCTCTCGTATATTCATTTGCTATAGTCTATCCGGTAGCTGGTTTATCCCTTCTGATGGAAAAAAATCGGCTGAAAATGCCTCCGTAGAAATTTCCTCCCTCTGAAAAATCCCCCCGGAAATCCCCAAATTATAGTTATCTCCCTCCTTCTCCCAATGAGAAATTCCCTGTTTCTAGTGGAGCATTAAATTCCGTTCTCATATGCCTACTCCATCATCCCATTCGTATAAATCTTGCCCTACTAGAGACAAGGCCTTGTGCCCTACTTTAAGACAAAAAAATTCACAATAGTAGATGTATTTCATTCTGTAGTAATGGGCTTAACACTGAAGCTGATGTTCTTGATTTCGTTAAGTATTCCAAAGAAACTTTGGAAGTCCTTGGGAAAAATAATGTCCTGATGCAAAACTTCGCTGGCATTTGTTCTGGCATCACAAATTCAATGATGGGTTGTAATAATCATGTTGCAAAGCTGATCAGTGGCAATAACCCATGGTTGCAGTTATTAAATGTAGTTGCAACCACATTCATCTGTGCGAGTCATATGCTTGTCAGAAGCTGGCAAAGACTCTTGAAGACTTGTGTCGCCAGGCGTATACTCACTTTTGATTGAACGCAAAACATGTCAAAGTTTGAAAGAATTCCAAGCTTTTTAAAATACTCCTATCCATAACGTTTTAGCCCCTGGATAAACTCGCTGGTTATCTCTCCATACTTGCGTGTGAAGAATAATGGAGCAATGGACCGCCATATTTCTGTTTTTCACAGGCTACAGCTCTGATAGATTCATGCAAAAGAAGCTTGTCCTGAGTGTGCTCAAAAGCCCTTTTAAGAAGAGGCTTATGATTTTCTTGACTATTCTATTGGCCTACTGAATGATTTGAAAAATCTGTCTCATTTGCTGTCAGCTTTTTTCCACAGACTGAAGTCAGAACAGAAAATTGTCTCCAAAAAGAAGATAAAAAGCTATAAATGAAAACAACCTTTTAGTGTAGTTTCAAAGGAAAATAAGTATACCTTCTAAAGGATGCATGCTTATTTTTTTTTGGTCCGAAACGGTACAGCTAATTGCAACGCTTGCCATAAATTACATGCACAAACCCCACGTCCGAAACTGCGGAAGTTTACTCTTTCATCACGTGACACTATAGATCCAATGTCTAGATGTCCAGATGGTTTATATAGAATATTCAGTACAAGGTGAACTGGTATGCTTAGTAAGTTATAATATGGGTATTTTACAGTCGTAAGTTAATAAGCTCTACAGTAAAGCTAAAAATCTTTTACAAACAGGCGATACTACGAATAAAATCAACTTTACTTTTCATTCCCACGTCTAAGAGTACATTAAAATGATTAAGCCTGTTAATGCCCAAAATTTGATTCCCATCAGCCTAGCAGGGTTTTTATGGCACTTGGTATTAACCAAGTGACATATAGCAATCGCAAATTCTGTCGGTCTGTCTGTCTGTCGGTCCCGGTTTTGCTACTTTAGGCACTTCCAGGTAAGCTTGGACGATGAAATTTGGCAGGCTTATCAGGAATTGGACCAGATTCAATTAGAAATAGTCATTTTCCCGATTTGACCATCTGGGGAGAGTGGGGGGCCGGTTAATTTGGAAAAAATAGAAAAAATGAAGTATTTTTAACTTGCGAACGGTTGATCAGATCTTAATGAAATTTGATGTTTGGAAGGATATTGTGTCTCAGAGCTGTTATTTTAAATCCCGACTGGATCTGGTGACCTTGGGGGGGGGGGATTTGGGAGGGGGAAACCTAAAATCTTGTAAAATACTTAGAGTGGAGGGCTCGGGATGAAACTTGGTGGGAAAAATAAGCACAAGTCCTAGATACATGATTGACATAACCGGAACGGATCCACTCTCTTTGGGGTAGTTGGGGGGGGGGGGGTAATTCTGAAAAATTAGAAAAAATGAGGTATCTTTAACTTACGAACGGGTGATCGGATCTCAATGAAACTTGACATTTAGAAGGATATCGTGTCTCAATATCTTGTTTTAAACCCCCACCGGATCTGGTGACATTGGGGGGAGTTTGGGGGGTAACCAAAAATCATGGAAAACGCTTAGATTTGAGGGATCGGGATGAAACTTGGTGGGAAAAATAAGCAGAAGTCTTAGTTACGTGATTGAAATAATTGGAACGGATCCGCTCTATTGGGGGAGGGGTTAATTCTGAAAAATTAGAAAAAATGACGTATTTTTAACTTACGAAGGAGTGATCGGATCTTCATGAAACTTCATATTTAGAAGGACCTCGTAACTCAGATCTCTTATTTTAAATCTCAACTGGATCCAGCGTCATCGAGGGGGGGGGGGGCAGTTGGGGATGGGGGGGGACCAGAAATCTCAGAAAATACTTAAAAAGGACAGATCAGGATGAAACTGAATGGGAAGAATGAAAACCTGTATAAGATACGCGACTGACATAATCGGACCAGATCTGCTCTCTTTGGTGGAGTTGGGGGGGGGAGGGGGGTAGTTCGGAAAAAAAAAGAAAAAATGAAGTATTTGTAACTTACGAAAGGGTGACCAGATCTTAATGAAATCTGATATTTAGAAGGATCTTGTGCTTTAAACCTCTAATTTTAAATTCCGACCATAGCCTGTGACATTGGGGGGAGTTAGAGGGGGAAACTGGAATTCTTGGAAAACGTGAAAATTGGGGTAATTCTAACTTACGAATAGGTGATCGGATCTTAATGAAACTTGATATATATAGAAGGATCTTATGTCTAAGATGCTCCATTTTCGACTCGAATTGGATCTGGGGACATAGGGGATTGGAGGAGGGAAACAGAAATCTTGGAAAACGCTGAGAGTGGAGAGATCGGGATGAAACTTGATGGGAAGAATAAGCACAAGTTCTAGATAAGTGATTGACATAATTGGAACGGACCCGTTCTCTTTAGAGGAGCTGGGGGGGGGGTGTTAATTTGGAAAAATTAGAAAAATTGAGGTATTTTTAACTTAAGAACGGGTGAATGGATCTTAAGGAAATTTGATATTTAGAAGGAATTCATGTCTCACAGCTCTTATTTCCAATCCCGACCAGATCTGTTGACATTGGGGGGAGTTGGAGGGGGAAATCTTGGAAAACGCAACTTTACGTTTCATTCCCACGTCTAAGAGTACATTAAAATGATTAAGCCTGTTAATGCCCAAAATTTGATTCCCACCAGCCTAGCAGGGTTTTTATGGCACTTGGTATTAACCAAGAGACATATAGCAATCGCAAATTCTGTCGGTCTGTCTGTCTGTCGGTCCCGGATTTGCTACTTTAGGCACTTCCAGGTAAGCTAGGACGATGAAATTTGGCAGGCTTATCAGGAATTAAACCAGATTAAATTAGAAATAGTCATTTTCCCGATTTGACCATCTGGGGAGAGTGGGGGGCCGGTTAATTTGGAAAAAATAGAAAAAACGAAGTATTTTTAACTTACGAACGGTTGATCAGATCTTAATGAAATTTGATGTTTGGAAGGATATTGTGTCTCAGAGCTATTATTTTAAATCCCGACTGGATCTGGTGACCTTGGGGGGGGATTTGGGAGGGGGAAACCTAAAATCTTGGAAAATACTTAGAGTGGAGGGCTCGGGATGTAACTTGGTGGGAAAAATAAGCACAAGTCCTAGATACATGATTGACATAACCGGAACGGATCCACTCTCTATGGGGTAGTTGGGGGGGGGGGTAATTCTGAAAATCAGAAAAAATGAGGTATCTTTAACTTACGAACGAGTGATCGAATCTCAATGAAGTTTGACATTTAGAAGGATATCGTGTCTCAATATCTTGTTTTAAACCCCCACCGGATCTGGTGACATTGGGGGGAGTTTGGGAGGTAACCTAAAATCATGGAAAACGCTTAGATTTGAGGGATCGGGATGAAACCTGGTGGGGAAAATAAGCAGAAGTCTTAGATACGTGATTGACATAATTGGAACGGATCTGCTCTCTTGGGGGAGGGGTTAATTCTGAAAATTAGAAAAAATGATGTATTTTTAACTTAAGAAGGAGTGATCGGATCTTCATGAAACTTCATATTTAGAATGACCTCGTAACTCAGATCTCTTATTTTAAATATCAACCGGATCCAGCGTCATTGGGGGGGCAGCTGGGGGTGGGGGGGGGGGGGTTGTACCGGAAATCTTAGAAAATACTTAAAAAGGACAGATCAGGATGAAACTGAATGGGAAGAATAAAAACCTGTATAAGATACGCGACTGACATAATCGGACCGGATCTGCTCTCTTTGTTGGAGTTGGGGGGAGGGGGTTAATTCGGAAAAAAAAGAAAAAATGAAGTATTTGTAACTTACGAAAGGGTGATCAGATCTTAATGAAATTTGATATTTAGAAGGATCTTGTGCTTTAAAGCTCTAATTTTAAATTCCGACCATACCCTGTGACATTGGGGGGAGTTAGAGGGGGAAACCGGAATTCTTGGAAAACGTGAAAATTGGGGTAATTTTATCTTAAGAATAGGTGATCGGATCTTAATGAAACTTGATATATATAGAAGGATCTTATGTCTCAGATGCTCCATTTTCGACTCGAATTGGATCTGGGGACATAGGGGGTTGGAGGAGGGAAACATTAATCTTGGAAAACGCTGATAGTGGAGAGATCGGGATGAAACTTGATGGGAAGAATAAGCACAAGTTCTAGATAAGTGATTGACATAATTGGAACGGACCCGTTCTCTTTAGAGGAGCTGGGGGGGGGTATCTATTCGGAAAAATTAGAAAAATTGAGGTATTTTTAACTTAAGAACGGGTGACTGGATCTTAAGGAAATTTGATATTTAGAAGGAATTCATGTCTCACAGCCCTTATTTCAAATCCCGACCAGATCTGTTGACACTGGGGGGAGTTGGAGGGGGAAATCTTGGAAAACGCTAGGAGTGAAGATTGGTGGATAGAATAAGCAAATTTTCTTGATATGTGATTGACGTAACCGTACTGGATTCGCTCTCTTTGGGGGAGTTGGGTGGAGGGGTTCAGTTATTTGGCGAGTTTGGTGCTTCTGGGCGTGCTAGGACAATGAAAATTGGTAGGCGTGTCAGGGAGCTGCGCAACTTGACTTGACAAAATTGTTTTTGGAGATTCGACCATCTGGGGGGGCTAAAGAGCGAGGAAAAATTAGAAAAAATGAGGTATTTATAACTTACGAGTGGGTGATCGGATCTTAATGAATTTTGATATTTAGAAGGAAATCGTGACTCAGAGCTCTTATTTTAAATCCTGACCGGTATTAAGCCTCTGATTCTCCTTTTAAATCATTTTATTGATTCTTAGAATTTTGTTAGAGCTCATACCATATGAGCTCTTGGCTGTTAGCTCTTCTTGCCTCGCCACAAGTGCCATATGAGCTCTTAGCTCTTGTTAAGATTAAGCGGTTTGTCGGCATGGAATAAGGCTTTAACTAAAAGAGGGTGGCAGGAGTAAAACAAGTTTTGTTGAAGATGTTCACATTGGTCTAGTGACTGTTGAAAAATATTGAATTTACAAACCTACCTAGTCTTGCAGAAATGTGATATAAATTCTGAAAAAAATTGTTTTTTAGGGTTACTTTTATCGAAAAAATCCTTTTTGTATATTCAGTGAAAATATTTAAACGGTAAAGTGAAAAGGTACCGCGTTCCAGAAGCAATTCTCACTTCATAATATGCAGAAAAAACTTTAATCAACACAATACTGAAAGTAATAAATGTAATTCATAATTTTTACAAAAAACATCTATTTAGTAATAGTTGAAGAAAGATAGCTTTTTGTTAACTTGGAAAGCTATAGGGACGCGCCTCCCACCGAGATCATCATAAAACAGAAAAGGGGATTTACATGCAAACTATTAATAAGGAAATCGCCAGTGTCGCAGTAGTGATGCCTAATCTAACGGGAAAAAGGTTTTTTGTTTGCAGCAAACACATAAGCATAAATAAAGATTTAGATAATTTCGAAGACCACACTGTTTTCCATGAAAAAAGTAAAACAGTTCAAAATAGGGATGAAACCTTTTAATTGACAGTGAATAGATATAAAATTATTTAACTGGATATTTCGAACACATATATAGTGTTCATCATCAGCAGTAAAACTAAAAAAGCAGTAAAAAATTTTTTAGTTGTAAAAACTTTCAGTAAAAACTTTTTAGACTCTAAATTTCTGATCGAACGAGCATTCTTCGAAGTTTTTCTACGACTCTAAGGAGGTGGTAAGGATGAGGAAGGGGAAGTCACCCTCCTCTACGGATTGAGTCCTAGTCATTATGTGGTTTACTGTTATTCTCTACTTTCATATTAACACCATAAACCAAAAATAATCACGGAACTCAAAAGGGATTTCAGATCAATAAGTGTACTCCCTTCTACTACGCAAACATATTTCCGGCGTTTATTTTTACGCTTTATTATTAAAGTGGGCTGTATCATCAAAGATGGCTGGTAGGTATTTGTTTTTTTTGGGGGGGGGAAGGGGAGGAGTACAATGTCTAAAGGAGTACGTTTCAATGGCCCAATTTCTAAGTCTCATTGAGCCTTCAAATGAAAAATAAATGAGTTTTTGGGACTTTTTGACTAATCTTTCTGTGTTCTCACATTTGTTTCGGATATGCAACTTTATTATCGGTGCTGAGAGGGGGGATAATAGGGTCCTAGCAGTGACTAAATTGAATCGGCTATGTTTGATGGAATTGTCCACAGTGAGGTTTAAGATTACATCAGCTATTATGAAGTAGTGTTGCTGGTTTGTTGTTGAGTGATGAGCGAGGATGAATGCCTGAAACCAACTCAGGGGGAAGAATTTTTTTGAAACTTTTTTTGTACTAATTTTTCTTTGGTTATCAATTCTCAAATCGAATGAATGGTCATAGAATGAAAATAAATTATTTTGTATATGAAAAGAACTGTCTCCTCCTCAACACCTTGCTCTTTATGTTAAAGTTTATTTTTATTATTTTAAAAAGTAGAGACTTTCATCTACGGAATAAGTTCTGTTCGTTTTAAGTTTCAATGCCACTCTTTACTTTCAGTTAAAATAAACTTCTTTTTTTTACTAATAAAGGTTTGAATTTTGATCACCATACATGAAAAATTTAAAAAAGAATTTGTATATTAATTTTGGCAAAGTTTCCTCCATTCAAAATTTCCTCTGAAAAGTTCACCTCTAGAAATACCCTCCGAAAAATATTGGTATACTTCCCATGAACATTATAAAATATTTAACATTTTAGGGAATGCACTGCAGGGCCGATGCAGGGACCTTAGTAGTCAAGAAGCGTCGTTAATTCTTAAAATAAATAAAAAAATTTAACATTTAAGGGAAAGATACTCCAGACAATTCCAACCCGGTATATGCTTCCTCCTGACAATTCCCCTTAATATCTTCCCATGTGAAATAAACTTTGCAAACAGTAAATGGGAAAAAAAGAGCTTTGTCTAAGAATCTTGGAAAATTTTCCGGATTAGAATTTCTCTTTGAAAGTTCATCCTCGGGAAACTTGCTCCCCAAGGAAAATTATTCCCATAGAAAATTTTCCCCCTTCCCCAAAAATGTCTTCATGCTTCCCAATAAAAAATACTATGTGTAAACAATGGGGAAATTTCCTGACTTATAAACCTTTCCGCAGGGAATGTGGGAGGTTATGTTGTACTCAAAGACATAGTTACTGGGCTTATCAACTATGTTGAAAAAAAAAGGTTTTATGAAAATTTTGATCGGATGAGTTTTAAGAAAAAGGATGGGTGGTAGATGGGCCGGTTGCCCCTTACCACGAAGGTAGTTTTTCGAGGACAATTATCCGGGGGGGGGGAATTCTCTGGCAAACCTATTTGAACGCGAAGAAATTGCAAACTAATGTGAATATTGGTAATGTCTCCTTGAAGATTTTAACACAGTAAGCAAAATAGTCATTTTTACTATTGGTTTGGCTTGCAATGGCTCAGCGGTTCCAGGCTCTTATCTAGACTATCAAAATACAATAAAAAAAATGGGAATATTAATATATTAATCTAAAATATTCTGCTGATTTTCATAGAAATTTTTGAAAACTGAATGACATTAAAACCATAGAGATTATCATGAAACTCTTTTTTTGCTTCCAAGTCTTATAACTCTGGAAACGGCACAACAGATTTTGCTCTGGCAGTTTATGATGGTGTTTCAATGTTTTTAAGAACTTTTAGTGGAGCAATTAAACATCTCAACACTGTGGTGCAGTTACTTGCTAGTTCTGCTAGTCAGAAGACAATGTAGGAGATTTCACAAGAGGAATTAGTAGACAGGCATATAGGAGAGGATATCTTTTAGGTGCCAATAATTTTTGGAACCCTTTTCTGCCTTCTCAACCTTTAAATCACAAAATAGTAATATTTACTATTTCGGGTACCATATGGCTCTTTAAGAAAAGTTATTGTTCAAGGAACTATAGTTATTGCGTTTAGGGTTTTGGACAACAAAAATTTCAAGAAGGCCATTTTTGTTTCTATTGATTGATTATCCTGAAATTTTAAAATTCAGGAATTAAAAACGATGAGTGTATGCTTGTTTATGAAAAGTTTAAAGTACTTAGACTGTTTTTCGGCAGAAAAATCGCATTAACAACAACATAAAGGTTTCCATAAATTGTGTGATCTACACATCTGAAGCCTTAAAAGCATCAATCCCTCCCTAATATCCCCCAAACGTACAAGTTCTTGACAAATTACCCATGTGCAGTTGCTATTCCTTTTCAAGTTAACAATTTCCCAGAAATTTATCCTCCGACATTCTTTTCTCCAATGTCCTAACCAGCCCCCTGCTATAATCCTGCTTCCCAAATAGACTCCAATAAAAAAAAGTTGGCTATTCTCCTTATATTTCATGTTCCCCTAATTCCCATCTGGCTCCCACTATTAACAAAGAAAACACTGCTCGCTTCAGCAACTATTTTACTTTCCCAAACTTCCTTTTTACCAATGCCAAAAGCCTGATTTTCGACAAATTGACCTAGCTAGAGGCCCAATCGCAGGTAAACAAAATTCACATTATTGCTGTTACAGAGGCCGAAGTGCAGAATCTTGAATTATTGAAAATTAATAATAACAAAACTAAATAAACATAAGAAACTAAAAGAAAGCACTCATATAACTTCGCCCTCATGACCACCCCTTGGTTAATTTAAAGAAGACAGAACATTTTTATCTCTTTCGAATCATTTTCCCAAAAAACATAATACCCCCAACCTGTCAGATCATGATCAAATCTTTTCAATAAACCCTGTATATTTACCGTGTCCTTTTAGATTGATAGTATTTTGCTGTTTTTTATTTCCCAAATCCAAACACTGCACAAATAGAGTGACTCAACCAACAGTTACATAGTAGTGCTAACTTTGTCCTTTGTATATACCCAAATGTAGATGCTTTGTGATAGATGATGCTAATAATCAAAAATTAATATCCATAAGTAATTCACTTAAATTAAATCAGGTAGTAAAAAAAAAAATATCAAAAGTCAATTCTTCTCTTAATCTGATTTGCACAATTATACATACTGTTTATTGCCCACCAGTCCCTTTGTACCTTTTAGAGGGAAGCTATCATTTTTGTTTATTAATGAAACCTCTTTCCAGTTTTAACCAAGCAAAAACCTGCTGAGACACACAGACGCACAAAGAGACAAAACCACTTATAAACACGAAGAGTCAGACACACAAAAACACTAAGACAGACACAGAGACAAGCAAATAGCCACTCCCACATACAGGTACAGAGAGAGAAAGAGAGTGAGAAAGACAGACAAACAAAACATCTAGAAACACACAGAATTAGACGCCAAACCCTTAAAGACAAACAGACAAACAAGTAAACATCTGCTCAGACACACAGGCTTAGAGAGAGAGAGAGAGAGAGAGAGAGAGAGAGAGAGAGGGAAAGACAGACAAACAAAACATCTAGAAACACACAGAATTAGACGCCAAACCCTTAAAGACAAACAGACAAACAAGTAAACATCTGCTCGGACACACAGGCTCAGAGAGAGAGAGAGAGAGAGAGAGAGAGAGAGAGAGAGAGAGAGAGAGAGAGAGAGAGAGAGAGAGAGAGAGAGAGAGAGAGAGAGAGAGAGAGAGGTAGATAGAGAGAAAAAGAGAGAGGAATAAATACAAATACACAGATTCAGACGCATTAACATCTAAAGACAGACAAAGAGACTTTTAAACACCTGTTCAGTCCCTAAGTCTCAGTGAGAGAGACAAGTGAACAGTTGCTTAGATGCGAAGCCATAGAGAGAGAGAGAGAGAGAGAGAGAGAGAGAGAGAAAAAAAAAATCTGAGATAGGTTAACGGGGCTTTCACCAAAGTCTGGAAGAGATGAGCTGAATTTTTTCAAAATTCACACAGATAAGCAAAGCACCCGCTCGGACAGACAAACATATGAATAAAGACACGAAGACAAGCAAAAACCTGCTAAGATACACAGGCACACATAGAGACAAGACTACTAATAAAAACAGAGATTCAGACACATAAGAACGCAAAGACAGACGAAGAGACAAGCAAACAGCCACTCCCACACATAGGTACAGAGAGAGAAAGAGAGTGAGAGAGAGAGACAAACAAAACATCTAGAAACACACAAAAAGCCACACAAGAAGCCAAAGAGAGAGAGAAAGAGGGAGAGAGAGAGAGAGAGGGTGAGAGAGAAAGAGAGAGAGAGAGAGACTGAGAGAAAAAAACACATATAAACACGCAATATAAAAGAATATAACACAATAAATAACACACTATAACACATATAGAAACACAAACACATAAAAACAGACGCGGGACTAGTAAATATCCACTCAGAAACATAGACACAGAGAGAGGGATGGAGAGAGAGAGAGAGAGAGAGAGAGAGAGAGAGAGAGAGAGAGAGAGAGAGAGAGAGAGAGAGAGAGAGATAGAGAGAGAAATAGAGAGAGATAGAGAGAGAGAGAGGGGGGGGGGAATGAGAAAGAGAGATAGTGAGAGAGAGAGAAAGTCGTATAGAAAATATAGATTGAGACAGATAAATTTAGAAAGAAAGACACAAAAACATACAAACATCTGCTCAGACACATAGGCGTAGTGAGAGAGACAAACAAACATCTGCTCAGCCCCACAGGCGCTGAGAGACAGAGAAACTCCATGAGTCAGACGCAAAACCAACAAATAAACTTTAAGCTAGGTTATATCGAGCAAACTGCTTTCAAGCTAGGTCTGTTTTGGTTCACTTAGCACAATAGGCCACGCTAAGTGAACCTAATTTAAAACAGTTCACTCAATGTAATCTAGATTAAATTTCATTTGTGTGTTTGTGTGTCTGACTCTATGTCTTGCTCTCTCTCTCTCTCTCTCTCTCTCTCTCTCTCTCTCTCTCTCTCTCTCCTCTCTCTCTCTCTCTCTCTCTGCACCTGTGGGGCTGAGTAGATATTTGTTTGTCTCTCTCACTACATCAATTTGCCTGAGCAGACTTTTGCGTGTTTTTATCTCTGACTCTGTGTGTTTGTATATGTTTCCCTCTCTCTCTCTCTCCCTGTGGGTTTGTGTCTGAGCCGGGTTTTTTTCGTCCCTGTGTCTATCTTCGTGTGTTTGTATGTCTGAATGTGTATATTTGTATATGTTTTGTCTCTCACTCTCTGTACAATTGTGTGTCTGAGCCGCTGTTTGCTCGTTTCTCTTCATGTGTTTGTGTCTCATATTCTTTATGTTTGTACGTGTTTCTCTCTCTCTCTCTCTCTCTCTCTCTCCTCTCTCTCTCTCTCTCTCTCTCTCTCTCTCTCCTCTCTCTCCTCTCTCTCTGCTCTTGTGTTTCTAAGCGGCTGCTTGATCGTCTCTCTATAACCCTATACTTACATAATAGGCCGGGGTTTTGCTTCTCCAGTGTCTGTCTTTGTGTGCTTTTGATCTCACTATGTGTTTTTATGTGTTTTTGTCTAACTCTCTCTTTCTGTGCCTTTGTGTATGAGCAACTGTTAGCTTGTCTTTCTCTCTCTCCATCTGTGCCAATGTATTTTTCTTTGCATGTTTGAATGACTGACTCTATGTGTTTGTATGCGTTTTTTTCTCATTTTCTCTCTCTCTTATTCTTTTTGTGCCTGTGTGTCTGAGCGGGAGTTTGCTTGTGTTTTTATGTGTTTCTCTCCATCTCTTTCTGTGCTTTTGTGTTTGAGCGGGAATTTTCTTGTGTTTTTATGTGTTTCTCTCTATCCCTTTCTGTGCTTTTGTGTTTGAGTGGTTGTTAGCTTGTCCCCTCTCTCTCTCACTCTCTCACTCTCCCTCTCTCCCTCTCTCTCTCTCTCCTCTCTCTCTCTCCCTTTCTCTCTCTTTTGGTGCCTATGCATTTGTTTTTGCATGATTGTTTGACCAGCTCTGTATGTTTGTATTTGTTTTTTCTCTATTTCTCTCTCTATTAGCCTCTCTTTGCCTTTGGGTCTGAGCAGGAGTTTGCTTGTCTCTGTATCTGTTTTTTTTTGTGTGTGTCTGACTTTGTGTGTTTGTATGTGTTATACTTTCTCTGTCTCTGTTTGCCTGTGTGGTTTTAATAGGTGTTTGCTTGTCTCTGTGTTTGTCTCTGCGTGTTTTATGTCTGACAGGATTTTTTGCTTACCTATGCGTATGTTGGAAAAAATCCAGCTCCCAGAATTGACTTAGGATATTGTTTTTTTTTACCACCTGATTTAATTTAAGTGAATTACTTATGGATATTAATTTTAGATCATTAGTATCATCTATCACAAAGCATCTGCATTTGGGTATATACAAAGGACAAAGTTAGCACTACTATGTAACTGTTGGTTGAGTCACTCTATTTGTGCAGTGTTTGGATTTGGGAAATAGCAAAACAGCAAAACACTATCAATCTAAAAGGACACGGTAAATATACAGGGTTTATTGAAAAGATTTGATCATGATCTGAACAGGTTGGGGGTATTATGTTTTTTGGGAAAATGATTCGAAAGAGATAAAAATGTTTTGTCTTCTTTAAATTAACCAAGGGGTGGTCATGAGGGCGAAGTTATATGAGTTCTTTCTTTTAGTTTCTTATGTTTATTTAGTTTTGTTATTATTAATTTTCAATAATTCAAGATTCTGCACTTCGACCTCTGTAACCTCTGACGCATACTCAAGATTTTAATGTTGCAAACAAAATTTTATCCAAAATACTTTAAAGGGCCCTTTTCCCCCCTTGCAGTATCCTCTGACCTTGCTAATCACCATAAACATCAAGAAAATGAGATGATTTATTTTTGAAACTGGAACTGGGTTTTACAATCAACGTTTTGCCCAACTACAATGTTTCAAATTGAGAAAGTACCAAATTAGAAATGTCTCAAAATTTACCAAAAACACATTAACTACTACGAGCACACCTTGTTTGGGCACTAAAGCTTCCCCCCCTATAATTCTACAAGCACACCTTATTTGGGCACTAAGGCTTCCCTATATTCCCCACGACCACACCTTATTTGGGGAAAAAGTTTTCCTATACTCCAGAGAGCACACATTATTTGGATACTAAGGATTGCCTATACTAAACTAGAGCATCGACTGGCATACATGACCAGCCACCCAGATAGCTATTCGACACTTCTGGGCGAATGACCTACATATTCCTGTCAGGACATGATTAGCAAATATTCGATCTTCAATGAATAAAAGCAATGTTTTAGTTATTATGATACTCAATATTCTAGTCATGGCGATTATATGATTAAATTTTTTGTCTTTAAAATTTTTAGTATTGGGGTAGGTATAAAGTTGAAATTAACAAAGCCATTAATATTTTAAAAATGATACGACAGGCCCTTGGTCACATATATCCCAACCCCCAAAGGCCCAAATACCCCTAACTTTTCCCACGTTTTTGTACTTAATTTTTTTTAACTTTCAATTTTTTGAAGTTAAATTTTTCTTTTGACCTAGAATTTTTTTTCAACTTTTCATGTCTTAAAGTTACATAAAACATACTTAAAACCAAAAAATCGCTTGGGATATTTTTGAACGACAAAATGAAGATGATATAGATATCTTAGTAGTGATTTTTCTTATAAGAAAAATAGTGTTCGTAGTTACAATTTTTTTTTACTTAAAATTTTTGGGACTTCAAAATTTTTCAACTGTTTTTTCATATCTTAAAATGATATAAAATAAACTTAAAAAAAATTGCTTATGTTATTTTTGGAATGTGAAATGAAGTGATAGAGATATGTTATTTGTGAATTTTTCCAATTAGAAAAATAATCTTTGTCGTGACAATTTTTTCCTCCTTTTTTTTTTATTTGAAATTTTTGGACAGAATTTTAGAATTGTTTTTATTTGGAATTTTTGGACTCAGATTTGTTGCTGCTCAGAATTTTTAGGCTATTAGCAGCTGGTTCTGTCAAGTGATTTTTATTGAGAGGGTGCCATATGGTTATAGCTTGTAATATTGAAAAAAAAAATCACTAAGTATTTCCAAATCTTGTTTGATATTACCAAATTCATGTCTGATATTATCTAACTTCTTGCACTACATTATCATACTCTTGCCTCATATAATGAGAATCCTTTATTGCATGACCTAAGTTTTAAGTGGTATTATCAAAACATTAACACACAAAGATAGACACAGAGACAATCAAACAGTCAATCAGACACAAAGGCAGAGAGAGATAGACAAAAACACATACAAACACATAGAGTTAAACACACAAAAACAGACACAGAGATAAGCAAACTGCCCCTCAGACACACAGAATCAGACATAGAGAGGGAGAGAAAGAGTGAGAGAGGGGGAGAGAGAGAGAGGGAGGGAGAGAGAGAGAGATGGGGGAAGGGAGAGAGAGAAGGAGAGAGAGAGAGACAAAAACCCCAACAAATAATTGTGGGCATCAAGTCATGGTTAATTGTAGAAAAATCCAAGACAAATAACCCAAGATATGTCTATTTTTTTTATAACAATTTTTATAATACAAAATTAAAATCATCAAATAAAGAGATTTTTTTTAGTTTGTTGCTTTAAACTTTGGACATTTGAAATGTTCAAAGTAGAAATTCTCAGGGAAAATACACGGAATAGAACTTCAGGATGAAAATATGGGAGTTCAAACTGGCTTTATCTTTGTTTTCAGGCTCCAGCAGGAGTTGGATCCTACGTAGTGAATCAAGCGTTTTACTATGGTTTTTCTAGAGTTAAATTGCTGATATTGCAATTTGCTTATTGCTATGCAGCAATTTATTGTTGATATTGCAGCAGAAACTTCAAGTTTGTTTTCAAAGTAAAAAAAAAATGGCCGAAATACACTCTGATACTTAAATGACAAAACTACCAGAAAGACTTGAAAGTATATTACTGGCTAACCATTAAATTAGATATCTGCAAATAATCACAGCTGCTTCTTCCGCAGTTGCATTATCCTTAACGCTTTTGTTTTTGTGTTCCCAAAATCAGAAAGGGAATGAACAGTTCGAAAAATGACAAACTACCAGAAAGACTCAAAAAGCGTATTACTGGTTTTTTTTTTTTGATTTTTGTTTCTATTGATTGATTATCCTGAAATTTTAAAATTCATAAAGTAAAAATGATGAGTGTATGCTTGTTTATGAAAAGTTTAAAGTACTTAGACCGTTTTTCGGCAGAAAAATCGCATTAACAACAACATAAAGGTTTCCATAAATTGTGTGATCTACACATCTGAAGCCTTAAAAGCATCAATCCCTCCCTAATATCCCCCAAACGTACAAGTTCTTGACAAATTATTTTGACAATGGCTGCCACCAGGTAACAGTGTTTAAAAATTACCATGTGCAGTTGCTATTCCTTTTCAAGTTAACGATTTCCCAGAAATTTATCCTCCGACATTCTTTTCTCTAATGTCCTATCCAGTCCCCTGCTATAATCCTGCTTCCCAAATAGACTCCAATAAAAAAAAAGTTGGCTATTCTCCTTATATTTCATGTTCCCCTAATTCCCATCTGGCTCCCACTATTAACAAAGAAAACACTGCTCGCTTCAGCAACTATTTTACTTTCCAAACTTCCTTTTTACCAATACCAAAAGCCTGATTTTCGACAAATTGACCTAGCTAAAGCCCCAACCGCAGGTAAACAAAATTCACATTATTGCTGTTACAGAGGCCGAATTGCAGAATCTTGAATTGTTGAAAATTAATAATAACAAAACTAAATAAACATAAGAAACTAAAAGAAAGCACTCATATAACTTCGCCCTCATGACCACCCCTTGGTTAATTTAAAAGAAGACAGAACATTTTTATCTCTTTCGAATCATTTTCCCAAAAAACATAATACCCCCATCCTGTCAGTTCATGATCAAATCTTTTCAATAGCCCCCGCATATTTACCATGTCCTTTTAGATTGATAGTGTTTTTCTGTTTTGTTATTTCCCAAATCCAAATACTGCACACATAGAGCGACTCAGCCAACAGTTACAAAGCAGTTCTGACTTTGTCCTTTGTAATACCCAAATGTAGATGCTTTGTGATAGATGATGCTAATGATCTAAAATTAATATCCATAAGTAATTCACTTAAATTAAATCAGGTAGTAAAAAAAAAATATCAAAAGTCAATTCTTCTCTTAATCTGATTTGCAAAATTATATATACTGTTTATTGCCCACCAGTCCCTTTGTACCTTTTAGAGGGAAGCTATCATTTTTGTTTATTATGAAACCTCTTTCCAGTTTTAACCAAGCAGAAACCTGCTGAGACACACAGACGCACAAAGAGACAAAACCACTTATAAACACGAAGAGTCAGACACACAA